>NC_058368.1:70745342-71045342 GCF_018350175.1 Felis catus
AAAAATAAGTCAGGGAAGGTGAATGAAGAATTGGCAATTTTAAATGGGCCAGCAGAAGTCTTGCTGAGTGAGAAGGTAACATTCGAGCAAAAGACCTGAGGCAAGTAGAGGAGTGAACCATGTGAATATCTGGGGGAATGTTCTCTGTGAAGATAGCAGCACATGCACCCGTTCTAAGATGTGAGCTTGCCTGGTGGGCTGAAGGTACAGAAATAGTTGGTGTGACTTGAGCGAGTGAGCAAGATAGAGAATAGCAGGGAATGAGGGCAGAGAAACAATGGGACCATATCACATAGGAACTCCTAGGCCACTGTAAAGACTTTGGCTTGTATATCTGAGCAAGATGGTTAACACTGAAGGATATTGAGTAGGCTTAAATTTTAACAGGATCACTAGGGCTGCTGTGTTGAGGAGGACCATGGGAGAGCAAGGAGAGAAGCCAGGAGACTGGTTAGGAGGCTGCCACAATCGTAGAGATATGTATGACCCGATAATAGCTCAGACCATGGAGTATAGGAGTAGGTGTTGTGTTGTCAGAATCTCAAAAGCTGGCTACATTTTGAAGGTGGGGTCAGTACAACAGAATTTGCTAAGGGATGGCATGTGGGGTGTGGGTTTCCTGTTTTCTAGAATGGGACAGTCTGGGAAGAGCAGGTTTGGGGGGAATGGGAAATTAGGCATCTAAATAGAGATGTAAACACTTCAATATATGTGTCTGGCATTGGAGGAGGGGTTCAGCCTAGATATATACATTTGAAAATCATCATTGGTGTAAAAATCAGTGTATCAGGAACTCATGAGATCCCCAAGGGGGTGTGGGTATAGATAATGAAGAGGAGGATTCCAAGGATTGAGCCTTGGGGCACTCTGTGTTACTAGGTGAGGAAGATAAGAAGGATTCAGCAAAAGAGACTACCTCAAAGGTGGGAGGATTACATGAGTTAATAAATGCTTATTATGATGATTAAGCATCCTCTCTAGTTTTACTATTTTCCTTCACAGTTGAACACAGAGTTGACTTGCCTAAACCCAGTAAGCACTGGATTGAGGCGTAAGATTTGCCACTTTTAGTATAACTAGCAGTGTCTATGCTGAATGTAAATTTGACACTTACCCTCTAATTCCTTAGTATGTATACTTCTTTTTTTTTTCATTTTCCTCCCTTTAAAAAGGAACTTACAAGGTGTATATAAGGTTAAGAATATTAGATAATTGCACAAACATTGCTACATTTACAGAAGTAGCAATGTAGACAAAACTTAACTCTTAGCTGACAGGTGGCAGCAGTGGGCTGCGCTTGAAGCTCTCCTCTGCCAGCTCATGCACAAAAACTGGTTTAGGTGTTTTAATCATGTGCAAAGGATTGAACTGCTTAAAAGTGAAACATATGCAAGGTTTTTTGTTTTTGTTTTTTAACTCCATGTAATAAAGTTTGAGTTTATTGAATGGTATACAATTGCAGACTATATATAGTTTAATAAATTACAGCCTTTAGAAAACTAGGGAATACTTTTTTTTAATTTTTTAATGTTTATTATTTTTGAGAGAGAGAGAGAAAGAGACAGTGCAAGTGGGGGAGGGGCAGAGAGAAAGAGAGACACAGAATCTGAAAGGCTCCAGGCTCTGAGCTGTTAGCACAGAGCCTGACATGGGGCTCAAACCCACGAGCCGTGAGATCATGACCTGAGCCCAAGTCAGAGGCTTAACCGATTGAGCCACCCAGGCGCCCCAGAAATACGTTTTTAAAATGAAGACATAAGTGGATCTTGATAAAGTAAACTTACATTATACAGTATGTTATGAATACCATTATTTTTACACATGAAATAAGTCCTAGGCTCCAAAATTGGAGGACTCCTTAGTGTTTTAACTTTTAAATTATTAATTTTTGTTTAAACCTTATTTGTTTCAATTTTATTTAAATAAGATCATGAAAATTGACAGTCTTTTCAAATGTGTGTAAAAAGAGAAGCACATTTACCCTGAGTTTTAGACATCCAAATTTGACTTTTTCTTGTGTCATCACAGTCTGTTACTTACTGCTGAATCTCTATTACCTGGCTCATAGGGGGCACTTAACAAACATCCATCAAATGAATATATGGGCATAAAAACTTGTCTGCTTATTACTAGAAAGCCTTCAACTCCATAATTTCAAAACATCAGAGGCCATTACTATAGAAGAACTGATTTCCATTTTGTTCTACCTGTGTTTTTTTTCCCCTTTTAAGGTTCATTTACATTTAAAAGGTGAGTGGATTCAGATTATCGAAAATAAAAATAAAAACTGTTACTTATCAAAAGAAAAATTGATTTAGATTTTTAGAGAAATAGATTAAAATTTAAATGTAATTGAAATATGAGAAATTTTACAATATTATCAATATTAATGCACTGAAGTAATTTGACAAGACCAGTATTTTTACTCTGCTTATGGCATAGGTGTGAAGGACCTAGATATTTTTTAATTTGCTTTTCACTTTATTTTAATACAGTTTACATTTAATAAGGAGGAGACCTGCAAGCTTGTCTGTACAAAAACATACCATACAGAGAAAGCTGAAGACAAACAAAAATTAGAATTCTTGAAAAAAAGCATGCTACTGAATTATCAACATCACTGGTAAGACATGGAGATTTTGGACTGTTGGTATTTTCCTTTTCTAGATGAAACCTCTGTTTCGTTGACTGTATAAATTACTTCATTAACTCTGTAAAATGTAGCAAATCCGTTGATTTTTTTGTTGATAGTAATAGCATGAAGTCTGACTTTTAGGTGCCAAGGATTACTAAGGTTGACAGCTTAAAGTATCATTTTTAACTGCTTAGATTACTGTAATATCTGGTACTTCTTTTGGTTCCTAGACCTGGTACCTAGAGTACTTCTTTTTTTCACATGTATTTAATAAGAACATATTCATGCTTTGGGGAAAGGACCTGGATCAGTCATCTAGAAAAATACTGTTATTTTATACTTGGAGGCCTTAAAAAAGACCATGGGAAAACAAACTTGAACGTCATTTAACGTTTGATACATAGCATCTGCTTCAAATAAAACAGTTACATTTTGAGTAACCTGTTTTTTATTTTATACACTGTGATGTTACATTAACTAGGTCTTTACCAGTTTGTGTTACAATCAAAAAGCATTTAAACCTATTTTATTTTTGCTTCTAAAGTAGTTAACTCAAAAAAATAAGGTAGTATTGACTCTTTATACATAATTCAAATGTAGAATATTTTTAAAAGGGTCTGAAAATCCAACTTTTGAAGTATGATCATTATCCTTCAAGATAATTTTGCTGACAAATAACCTTACTCTGTGTGGGGTTCTAATTTACATATGTTTTGCCTCTTCTAAAAAGTATAAGGTACTGGAGATAGTGAACAAGAAGACTGTCTTCATGTACTTCCTCTTGAATGTTTATCCTATCAGTATCTCATGCTCACTTGCCCAGTGCAAGGGAGGTTAGGAACCATTGATCTCAGTTTGACATGCCCAGACCCTGTGGCTCAAATACTGTGGTTGGAGCCTGTCATTCTATCTTGCCCCCTAAAAGTCCTAGAGAGGGGCAACCTTGGGTCACTTGCCCATCCGTGAACTAGTCTGTCTGTAATTAGGGGAATTCATTCTGATTGGCCAGACCTTGATAGAATCTATTTCAGTCTGCTAAACCAGATGGGAACAAGTTTCTCATAGCAGGACACCGTTGGAATAAGGAAGGACACTTGCCCATTACACTTGTGTCAGCTTCTTCCTCTTGTGAGCCTCAGTGCAAACAAGAACTTGAAATCTCCTCATTTCTTTGGTACTGTGAGAATACTATGTAATTGCTGAATCAGTATAAGTTGGGTACATTTGCTTATTCATAAGTAATTGAAATTTTCCTTGGTATTTTCACTTTGCTTCAAATTGTTAACAGCCTTCAAAATGATATCTAAGGCTCAGTTTTTAGAGTTTCATGTTAGCCTCATTCACCTCCGTTTACTCGAGGAGGTGTAAACGTTTAGAGTAATAGCTACTCTATCCGTTTAGCTATTAATAGCTACTCACTTGTTGACAGAATAAAGAATGACTTCAGGCCTATAGGTGATTTTTAGTTATTTCTTCTACCCTCTGTTCTTGGAATACTGTCAAGAAGCTTGCTCCTAAAGATAATAGAAGCACCTCTTCTTCAGTAGCTTAGAAATATTTTTAACTAATTTACGATGGAATTAACATAGGTACTCTTTGTTGCCAAAATGCATAATAAAAAGAATAAACAATTTAAAATAGTTTATGAAGTTAGCATTTGATAATGAAATTGATTCAGTAATTTGTGATAGGTATATCAGTTGCAAACTTACGCTATATTCTGCCTAAAAAACTTGAAACTTGCTGGTGATTAATCATTTTATTGTTGTATCAGAAGAGTTTATGATTTCAGGTCTGAAACTATTAGCCAAACTCTAAGCTGTATCACAAATATATCGTCTGGTAATTGTGGATAATGGACTTAAGTCTTTATTATTATTATTTTTTTTATGTTTATTTTTGAGAGAGAGAGAGAGAGAGACAGAGAGAGACAGAGAGAGAGAGACAGAGTGAGAGTGGGGGAGGGGCAGAGAGAGAGGGAGACACAGAATCTGAATCAGGCTTCAGGCTCTGAGCTGTCAGCACAGAGCCTGATGCAGGGCTCACATCCACAAACCACGAGATCATGATCTGAGCCAAAGTCGGACACTTAACCAACTGAGGCATCCAGGCGCCCCTGGGCTTTAGTCTTTAAATGTTTTTTAATGTTTATTTATTTTTGAGAGAGAGAGAGAGAGAGAGAGAGAGAGCGAGAGAGAGCGCGAGCGTGAGCTAGGGAGGCGTGGAGAGAGAGACACCCACAGAATCTGAAGCAGGCTCCAGGCTCTGAACTGTCAGCACAGAGCCCTACACAGGGCCTGACCCATAACCCATGAGATCTTGACCTGCGCTGAATGAAGTCCGACGCTTAACCGACTGAGCCACTCAGATGCCCCTGGGCTTTAGTCTTTAAATCAGTACATTACACATTTGGAAAATGTTGGTTCACATTGATAATTTAGTTGAACCCTAAGTTGAGTATATTTCTGTCTTTGACTTACTTCAGAAAGTTTTTACTGTGTAACTTGATTTTCAGCATAGATACCAGAGTTGATAGAGATAAAATAGCATGAACCTTTAGAAATCTGAAAGACCTTTAAAAGTATAGTGTTATGTTATGGAATTTTATTGTGAACGTAGCACTTCTTATTAACCTTTGCACTGAGACATTTGGGGAGAGCATAATCATTTTCTAAATTATGAAACAATATATATCTGTGAAAAAACACAAGCAGCGTAGGAAAATATCAAGTAAAAAGTAAACATCTTCTACCACCCTCAACTTCTTTAATCCTGTTCCCCAGAGGTAGCAGTATTATTTCTCATGTGTTCCCAGATATTCTGTGCATATGCAGGCATATAACAGGAGTGTACCTGTTTAAAATAGTGCAACTGAAGTATTGTACATATTATTCTGCAAACTTGCGCATTTCTTTTCAGAAAATCTGGGCGTTTGTCATGTAAAAGCACATCTGTAGACCTGTATCTACCTTATTCCTTTCATAATTGTGTAGTATTACATTGCATGAATGAACTGTAGTTTTTTCCCCCATGACGTTTTTAACCTTACTACCTTTTAAACGATTACAATAACCAAATATTAGCTAATAAGCCAACCCATTTAGAGAACAGTTAATTAAGAATAGTTAATTTCCTTATCTAAATTGACAAATACTTTTAATTCATAATTTGGGATGTTGGAACACAATTTGAGGATTTTCTTGCCTTATTCTGTCCTGAGCTACTTCTTGATTCTTGAGACTAGTGTTTTGATACTAGCGCCAGGCACCGAATTCCCTTCAGCTATACTCTGCATGGTTTGTGCTTATACTTCTTGCCCAAATTTCCAGGTGTTTGTGACATTTTATTTATAAAAGTATAATTATATAACTAGGTATCACAGTACTTGCGTTTTCTAGCTTATTGGACAGAGAGGGGTCTTTGAAGGTATTTTAGTCTAGTGAGTTCTAATCCTGGATCTCAGCAAGCTAGCAGTGGGAGAATGTTTTTAAAAATTCAAAGTCCTGGGGCGCCTGGGTGGCACAGTCGGTTAAGAGTCCGACTTCAGCCAGGTCACGATCTCGCGGTCCGGGAGTTCAAGCCCCGCGTCGGGCTCTGGGCTGATGGCTCAGAGCCTGGAGCCTGTTTCCGATTCTGTGTCTCCCTCTCTCTCTGCCCCTCCCCCATTCATGCTCTGTCTCTCTCTGTCCCAAAAATAAATAAACGTTGAAAAAAAAAATTCAAAGTCCTAACCGATAGTGTAAATGTACCCATGTTAAAACTATATAGAATAACTTAAATGCCAAGCTTCTTTGCTTTTCACTACAATTTTCTGAATATATTGTGATAACATGGGTTATTCTGTTCTGATCGGAAACTCTGGGAATTTAATTTATTGGGGAAAAATTATTAGTGGATGAGGCTTCATTAATAGAAGTGTTTTATATGGAGCCCATGGAGGGTAAAGGAGAATAATGGAAAGAAGTCCTAGATGGTAAAAAAAAAAAAAAAAAAAAAAAAATTGGGGCCAACCTTTATCCTTTTGAATCCTTCTTTTTCACTGTGAAGATTAAAAATAAGATTTTTAGTATTTTTGGTGTTATAAATTTAAATAAGTACTACTCCCTAACTTAGCAAGGCAGTAATTGAAAATTATATTCTTTAAATTTTATTACATTTATTTCCAAGTGTTTGTTGTTCTTTTTTTAAATGCTTCCTATTACCAGGAAAAGGTTATTGTGTCAAGGCATTATGTAAATGATAAACTTAGGATGCTTGCTTTAAAAAAGCCTAAATTGCTGCTTAATTTCTCTTTTTATAGCTAGCACTGTAATTTTTATGTAGTACTTTCTCTGCGATGAAAGCATAAAGATATTATAATTAATATATTGTATATATTCACTGATTGCATTTCATCCTCTATCTAAAAAATTAAAGCAATTAACTGATTGTTTAAGCTACCAAAAAATCTGAATTATTTATTTTATGTAGCAGTGCTTTTATACTTCTAATATTTTATAGTCTTTTCATGGGAGCTGCTAGCCTGCTGGCTATAATAATAAGCAACTTAATAGTGAAGGTGATTCTAAAATTTGGTATATTGGGTACTATTAAATAGCATTTAAATGTGACGAGACATGTTTTATTAGGTCATTAATGTACACCTTGGGTGCATATAGAATCATAATTTTACTTCCTAAGGCATACATTAATTAACAAATAAAACATGCCCTGGAGTCACCTTATGACTGTAATATAGCTAGTATATTTTTAGTAATATTTTTTAATTTGTATCCTGTAGTGTGCTCTTGGCATTTGGGGACCACATGCTCGGACTTTAATGTAGTTTAGACAGTGCTACAGAATCTTATTCTTTTATTCTTTATTTTTATCCCCTTTTTAAAAAAGTTCTTTGTCACTATAGCACTTTAAATTTTTGTTTCTCTGGTTTTATAGCAGCATTTCTTTTACACATAAGTTGGATTTACACAGCTTAATAGATTAAGACTGTAATTTTCACTTTTTCACTGGCCCTTAAGTTGAATATTTTTCCATCTTGCAGTTATGTTCTTCCCCTTTTTATTGAATTACCTAGTAGTAAAGGACATTTGCTTCTATGCTGTTCCATTAAATTGTTCCCAAGGAACTAGATACATTGCTTTGCACCTAATTTAGAGCTTTTGAGTGTTCTGCAAAAGGTAAATTATACTCAGCAGATCTAGATAGTGATATTAAATTAGCAACTGCAGTAAATTAATTTATAAAACTCTTTCCTGTATACATTTATAGTTTCAATGAAGCTATAAAGTCTTTTTCTTCACTACAGCATATCAAATATTGGCATAATGCTATTGCCTATGAAATACTACATTTTATCAAAATTCTTTTGTTGTAGTTTTGACATCTGAAGGCATTTATAGATATCTAAATTCTATGAAGTTGTAACACAGCTTTGAGCAGTATTTGTTAGTCATGTTTGATGATTTCTAACTTGACTTTTATTTCTGTGCTTAGGATTGTGGATAATATGCCTGTAACATGGTGTTATGATGTAGAAGATGGTCAGAGGTTCTGTAATCCTGGATTTCCTATTGGCTGTTACATTACAGATAAAGGCCATGCAAAAGATGCCTGTGTTATTAATGTAAGTTTGTGAAAAAAACCTCTATGCTACTTTTTAAAAATATGGTTTTTTTGGTAGAAGGATTCAGTCTTTACCTGCACAAAATTGGTTACATTCATTGTATGAGTACAATTCACATGTCTGAAGCACAATTACTTAGATCTTTGACTTAAGCCAGATTAACAATATATAGATTTAACTCTAGCACTAAATAATTCAGATTCAGTTCAGCATTCACTGAGTGTCTATTACATGCTAAGCACTAGGCTAAGGGCTAGTTGTATGTTCTGACTCTATTAAAAGTTAGATGCATAAATCTTATATATATTAAAAAAAAGGTTACTGGAGTGCCAAAAAGACCTCATTACAAGCCCATGAAATTTGTATTACAAATTCAAGTCCATAAAATAATATATTGCAAGAGTTTAGTATTATACCTTTTCTTAAAAAGTAAATGCCTTTATAGCCATTCTTTTATATTTAAAAACAATAATAAAGATGTTACTATAGAAAGTATTAAAATTATTGGGGATGTGTATAAATTTTGTGTAATCAGGTCAACCTGATTTAATCTCCTAGTGTGACCTGGTAGTAGAAGTTAGCATCAGCTTGATCATGAAACTGGTTTGGCTAATGCTTTTGGGAGAGTTGACTACACACACTTAAATTATTTAGGTTGTGGGTTTAGTCTGAAGTTAGAAGTTTCAATTTTGAAATGTGTAAGTTTTGGTATGCTCATAACATTTAATATTCTAAAATTTATTTTGTTAGTTTTATCATAAGTGGAAAGATAGAAAATATTAGATGTGTTCTTTTTAACAGGCATTTATATGTAAGAATTAAAATATTAAAGAAGCATAATTTGTACTCTGCCAATTCATTTTGGCTTTTGGAGAGTTTCAGCTTAAAACTTAAATGTTTTTATAAGGAAGGACTAAAACTCTGTCTTAGCTCAAATTTTCCTACTTGTGCCTCGTGTTAAAGTTTTGTTTTGACTCTTGTGCAGCCAGTTTTCTACCTTTAAGTTTTGTTCCACAGTCAGAATTCCATGAAAGAGATACATTTTACATCTTCAACCATGTTGACATCAAAATATATTATCATGTTGTTGAAACTGGGTCCATGGGAGCAAGATTAGTGGCTGCCAAACTTGAACCAAAAAGGTAACTATACAAATAGATAAAAAGTGAATAAATGAGGGATGCCTGGCCAGCTCTGTCCTCAGTCAGAAGAGCATGTGACTCTTTATCTTGAGGTCATGAATTTGAGCCCCACATTGGGTGTAGAGATTACTTTAATTAAAATACAAAGGGGTGCATGGCTGGCTCAGTCAGTGGAGCATGTGACTCCTTATCTCAGTCATGAGATTCAAGCCACATTTTGGGCATAGAACTTACTTTAAAAAATTAAATGAAAATAAAATAGTAAATAAGTAAATAAATGTGAGTGAAATTATTCCTAAAGAATAAATATTTGGGACCCAGTTAACTTTTTTAAAAATCAGTATTCTGGCATATAATCTGACATCTCAGTATTGATTTTACTAAAACTCCCTTTAGTGTGATTTGTTACTGAGTTGTGGGTTGTCCAGAGAAGCCATATAAATATATTTTTTTTCCTGTTATGGTAAGTAGTCAAGCCAAAGTGTCTTTCTGTTCTGTTTTTCAATCAGGAAGTTTTGACAGCTTTTCTGTGTCAGCCAGGAATGGAGAACGTGAGTGGTTGGCGCAGCATTCTCTCTTTTGGTGGAAAAGCACTGCCTCCAATATTTGCAGCTTGACCTCTCATCAGATGCCCAAATGAGCCGATTTCTTAAAGTAATCTCTACACCCAACGTGATCTTGAGCTCAACAGTTCCATGCTCTAATGAGTGAGCCCACTGGGTGCCCCCTAAATGGGCTGATTAGTGCCATCATTTCTAAAGTCTCCTTGCAATGTTAGATGCCAGTATGTGACAAGTCAGTGAAAGAGCATCTCTTCAAGTTGTCAATATTTTTAGTGTGAGAGTACCTATCAGTTATTTGTGAGATCCCTTTTTTGATGGAGCATTCCATTTTTTTTTCATGACTTCCCCTCAGCCCCCACCCCCCCCCCCCATTGAATTAGTCTTTTTCCCATGCTACTGTTGGTTAAGAAAGGCATGCCATTATTGGATGGCAGTTAATTTAAATCCCCTCAGTGTTTGTTTTTATTGTTTTAAGATATTTAATGTTCTTCATGTATAGTGCTTTCAAAAGTTTGTTTCTAATTTTGAATAATAATTTACATATACTTACAACTAAGCCCATTATTTATATAAAACAAATATTTGTACTATTAAATGTGACATGAATAATTTCACCCTTGACTATCACTAGCATTGTAAAATACATACAAAATCTGTAACATTTACCCCATTTTTTCAACTGTTCTTTATCAGCATCTTGCCAAAATGTTTCCTCCCACAGCTTCAAACATACCCATATAGATAAACCGGACTGCTCTGGACCCCCCATGGATATAAGTAACAAGGCTTCTGGGGAGATCAAAATTGCCTATACTTATTCTGTTAGCTTCCAGGTGAGTTTGTTTTTATCTCTAGTGTAACTCAGAAATTCTAAATTCATACTATGTAAACTAATTAAAAATATTAATGATTAACCTTGTCAAATACATAAGCTTTTAATGAGCTGATTTGGAATAGTTTGTCAGTGCACCAGGCAACATAATCACACTAAAAACTAAGTGTCCATTTAAGTGAGAAGTATGGTTGATTAGAGAATTGAACCTGATTAAATGTTAAGTCATAAGAGATACATAGAAAGCAAAAGGTAGAAAAAGAAAATAGACGTAGAGGTCGGTTGGGGCATTTGGATGACTCAGTGGTTAAGCATCCGACTTCAGCTCAGGTCATGAGCTAGCTCACAGTTTGTGAATTCGAGCCCTGCGTTGGGCTCTTTGCTGTCAGCAGAGTCGGCTTCGGATCTTCGTTCCCCTTCTGTCTCTGCCCCTCCACTCATTCCCTGCCTCCCCCCCCAAAAAAAATAAATAAATAAACCTTAAAAAAATCTTTAGTGGCACCTGAGTGACTCAGTCGGTTAAGTGATTCTTGGTTTTGGCTCAGGTCATGATCTCACAGCAAGAGTTTGAGCACTACATTGAGCTCCATGCTGACAGTGCAGAACCTGCTTGGGATTCTGTCTCTCTCCCTCTCTGCCCCTCCCCGTGCACGTTCTCTCTCTCTCTCTCTCTCTCTCTCTCTCTCTCTCTCTCACTCTCCCTCTCTCCCTCTCTCCCTCTCTGTCTCTCTCAAAATAAGTAAATAAACTTTAAAAAAAAATCTTAAAAAAAAGAAGGACACCTGAGTGGCTCAGTCATTTGAGTGACCATCACCAGTTCAGGTCATGATCTCACAGTTCGTGAGTTTGAGCCCCACATGGGCTTAGCACAAGGCCCACTTTGGATGCTCCGTCCCCTTCTCTCTCTGCCACTTCCCTGCTCATGCTGTCTCTCAAAAATAAAACGTTAAAAAAATTTAAAAATAAATAAAAGAAACAAAATAAAACAGGCATAGAAGGTGGTATGAAAATGTCAAAGATTTATGCAACAGGCATTTGGGAGAGCAACACTTTTTTCTTTTAAAGTTTATTTTTGAGAGAGAGCAGGAGCAGGTGAGGGGCAGACAGAGAGGAGAGAAAATCCCAGTCAGGCTCCACCTGCACAGAGCCTGACGCAGGGCTTGAACCATGAGATCATGACCTGAGCCAAAACCAAGAGTCAGATGCTTAACACAACTGAGCCACCCAGGTGTCCCAGCAACACTATGTTTAAGTCTGGATTAATATAAACTTTAATTGAGAATTTCCTGATGGTAGATGATTTATATAGGTTCTTTGGGAATTCAAGGAAGTGCTTTCATTAATGGAGAAGTTTCTTAGGGAAGTAGAAGTTCATTTTATGAGAATCTTAGGCAGTATTCCTCCTCTTTTTTTATAAAATGTCTTGCCAATTGAATATAGTTGAGACATTTACTCTCCCTTTATAGTGTGTAATTTTGCAAGCCTAGTGCAAGAAACACTGTATATTTCTTTTTAGGTATTAAGAGTTCATTGTGGGTGATACCTGCCAGATGCTCAGTGTATCTAAATTATGACTCTGGTATCTCATTGACATGGATAGATGACATCAAAGAGCATAAAGAATAAGTTATGCCACTCAATTTTCTGAAAAAAATGAATACAGCTCTAAATTTTGATATCTAAGTTAAACTTTTACTAGTTAAAATTTAAAGCAAGACTTTTAAAAAATACAGGTAACTAGGGGCTTTTAGGAATTCTTACTGTTTTTATTTGCTGCTTAATCTCATTTTGATTTTCCCCGAGACTTGAGTTAGAGCTAAACTCTCTAAAACTCCTGACTAAACCAAGTTATGATAATGAGAAATTACATTTGTTAACTGAATGGAAGGTCAAGCTTTGAGCGGAAATGTTTGGATTCTTAATATACTTTGTCAGCAAATGCTTAAAGAGTTTTGTTTTGTTTTATCCCCCTAGGAAGATAAAAACATCAGATGGGCTTCTAGATGGGACTATATACTGGAATCTATGCCTCATACCCACATTCAGTGGTTTAGGTAAGAGTACAGAGTTAATCCACTTTATGCTTTGTGCTTGTTCTGTGTTTTGTCCCTTTGAATATCACTTTCACTCTGTAATCCTCTCCAGTTATCCAGAAGTCTGGGCTTTTGAATTGGATAGACTTGTGTTCAATCCTGGCTTTAAATCATTGGTTGTAAGTCGGTCCAGGCCACCCAGTTTCTCAGAGTCCATTTCTTTTTTTTTTTTTTTTTTTTTTTTAATTTTTTTTTTTCAACGTTTATTTATTTTTGGGACAGAGAGAGACAGAGCATGAACGGGGGAGGGGCAGAGAGAGAGGGAGACACAGAATCGGAAACAGGCTCCAGGCTCCGAGCCATCAGCCCAGAGCCCGACGCGGGGCTCGAACTCATGGACCGCGAGATCGTGACCTGGCTGAAGTCGGACGCTTAACCGACTGCGCCACCCAGGCGCCCCGACAGAGTCCATTTCTTTATGTGGAGTTACCTGCTTCACAAGACTGTTCTGAGGATTAACAGAGATAATGAAACAGAGCATCTGAGCACCTTACTGGAAGTGGAAGAGTGCTCAATGAACAGAAGCTACTGCTCATGTTATGTCTACTTACAATTACTCTCTCTTCAAAGCATGATTCAAAATTTTTGCCTGGAAAGCTACTCATGGTGCCATCACTCTTTTTCCTATTTTGTTGACTGCCTTTTGACACTCATTAATTTATTGAATAAATTTGTTATAATTTCTTGAAGATACAGACCTTTATTGGTCCTTGCAGCATTACATTTATATGGGCATAGTGGTTATTTACTAATAATGGCCATAGACAAAAAAAATTGTAGTTCTTGGGGCGCCTGAGTGGCTCAGTGGTTTAAGCGTCTGACTTCGGCTCAGGTCATGATCTCACAGTTCCTGAGTTTGAGCCCCGCATCGGGCTCTGTGCTGACAGCTCAGAGCCTGGAGCCTGCTTTGGATTCTGTGTCTCCCTCTCTCTCTCTGCCTCTCCCCCGCTTGTGTGCTCGCTCTCTCTCTAAATAAACATTAAAAAATTTCTAGTTAACAAATTATAAGATTATTATGATAATTATATAAACTTCTGTATCCACTAGAAGGACACATAACAGAGCACAACTCATTGAATCTGTTGGATTTTTAGTCAAATTTTGATTTTGATCAATGTTGTTGTAATGTGCCTGAATAAACATTTTGAAAAGGAAACAAAGCTACAGATTAATCCTGACATGCTTATTCCTACAGTATCATGAATTCCCTGGTCATTGTCCTCTTCTTGTCTGGAATGGTGGCTATGATTATGCTACGGACACTGCATAAAGATATTGCCAGGTATAATCAGATGGATTCTACGGTGAGTGAAACATTTGAACTATTCTCTAGTCTTCTGAGAGTAGTTCTTATTTTGTTCTTTGGAAAAGTTGAAATAATAGCTTTAGACAGAATCTGCCTCTAAAACATTCTTCTCAAAAGTTACCCTGAATTCACATTTTCAAATAAGAAGATGATCCTTAAGAGTTGGTGTTCCTAGGGGCGCCTGGGTGGCTCAGTCGGTTGAGCGTCCAATTTAGGCTCAGGTCATGATCTCGCGGTCTGTGAGTTCAAGCCCCATATTGCGCTCTGTGCTGACAGCTCAGGGCCTGGAGCCTGCTTCTGATTCTGTGTCTCCCTCGCTCTCTGCCCCTCCCCCGCTCATGCTCTGTCTCTCTTTCTCTCAAAAAAAAAAAAAAAAAGAGTTGGTATTCTAGTATATGTGCTGCCGAAGCGAACACAAAAGAGTTGGTATTCTATAGGGGTGCCTGGGTGGCTCAGTCAGTTAAGCGTCCAATTTCGGCTTAGGTCATGATCTCATGGTTCGTGGGATTGAGCCCCATGTCAGGACTGTGCTGATAGCTCAGAGCCTGGAGCCTGCTTTGGATTCTGTGTATGTCTCTCTCTGCCCTTCCCCACTCATACTCTCTCTCTCTCCCAAAAATAAATTAAAAAAAAGAAACATTAAAAAATATTCTCTAGAGGTCTTCTCTAGAAATTTAGTCACTCTAGTACTCAGAGCTGCACTGCTCACAGCTCCAGTTCTGTCCCCTCTATTCATGTATGTCCTGTCACCTCTCTCAGTCTTCATTCCCAGCATGCCCCCAGTTTGTGAAACAGCAAAGCTGAGTGGAATAACTCCCAGGCAATTTTTATTTGTGTGTTTAATTTTTCAAAAGTAATTTTAACTGAATTTTATCATTTCAACCTTTTGGTATATTCAGAGTAATTTAGTGTCCCAACCTCATTTATTCTCAAAGTGTATTTTTTTTAATTTTCATTTTTTTATTTTTTTAGAGAGAGAGTGTGTGCAAGCAGGGGAGAGGGGCAGAGGGAGAGAGAAAGAATCTTAAGCGGGCTCCACACTCAGTTTGGAGCCTGATGAGAGGCTTGATCCCATGACCCTGAGATCATGACCTGAGTTGAAATTTGAGAGTCGGATGCTGTACCGACCAAGCCACCCAAGTGCCCCTCAAAATATTTTAAATTGGGGACACCTCGTGGCTCAGTTAGTTAAGCATCCAGTTCTTAGTTTCGGCTCAGGTCATGATCTCGTGGTTCGTGGGTTCAAGCCCCACATTGGGCTTTTTGATGACAACGTAGAGCCTACTTGGGATTCTCTCTCCCTCTTTCTCTGCCTTCCCTCACTCATGTGCTCACTCTCTCTCTCTGTCTCTCCCTCAAAATAAGTATATACTTGGAAAAAAAAGAATTTTAAGTTGTATAATGTTTTACATTTTATACTTTTTCATTTTATAGCAATTATTTCCACAGGACTTGTAGTGACTTGTAATGAATACAAAAAATTCAGATTTTATGTTTTCTTTTCCTGATTTCTTGGCTTTTTCTTCTCAACTTTTCTGTCCTATTCTAATTAGAAAAAGAACATGCTAATACTTATTGTCTTTTTAGCATTTCCACCCTAAAGTCTCTTTTTCATTATTTTTATTGATTATTAAATATTAAAATAATTTCAGAATACTCTCTCATAATTAGCAATTTCAAATGATTGCTCAGCTAATGGTATTTTTTTTCTTAATTTGTACAAAGGTGCCATGGGATGCAGGCCAGGGCAACCCTGCTTCCACTTTTTCCTCTTCCATTCCTTTTTCCTCCCTTATTGTAGCGGTCAGAGCAGATCTGTTCAGATATAAGTCAGATTGTTTCACTCCTGTTCACAGCCCTCCAGTAGCTTCCCATTTCACTCAGCATGAAAGCCAGAGTCTTTACAGGGGCTAGTGTTGGTTCTGTTGAAATATTTTAGAAGTAGAGCTGAGGATTTGTTGAAGAACTGTATTCAAGGTGTTAAAAGAAGGAATCAAGGAGGATTCCAGGGTTTTGGGGACTGAACAGCTGGCAAGATGGAGCTTCTACAGGGTTGGGGGTGGCCTGCAGAAAGAGCAAATATAGATGGGGAGAGAAAATCCATTCAGTTGTGGTTAATTCTGTTCAGGATGCTTGTTAAATAACCAAGTGGAACTGTTTTTAGGCAATTGTATATGTATTTCTGAGATCAGGGGAGCAGTTAGGGCTGGTGACACAAACTTCTTCATATGCTCATATTTAAGCCTACTGTACCTGGCAAAGTAGCCATGAAGTCTAATACCATTTGCTCATTTTGGAGATTAATAGATGTAGATGGGAAAGGGTAGAGTGTGAGTAAAAATTAAGTCATCAATTTGGATCATAAAGTTTGACTAGAACGAGGTAAGTATCACATTATCTTTGTATTTTTTTTTTAAGTTTTTCAATGACTGTATTTATGGAACTTAACATACAACATTCCTTTAAAAACAATTCAAGAAAACTATATAAAGCTCTGTGAGTCAAACTTTATAACATAAAGCTTAGGAATAGAAATCAGTATTAACATTTGTAAGTTTAAAAAAAATTTGTATCAGCATATTCACCAGTGAACAAACTGTATAGCTGTTTTGGTGACCACATATCAATTAAACAAGTTCATTCCCTTTTTAGGAGGATGCCCAGGAAGAATTTGGCTGGAAACTGGTTCATGGTGATATATTCCGTCCTCCAAGAAAAGGGATGCTGCTGTCAGTCTTCCTGGGATCAGGGACACAGATTTTAATTATGACTTTCGTGACTCTATGTAAGTATTAAGTGACAATTAAAAAATAGAAAATACTTTCTCTAAATAATTTAGAAAAACAGTTTTCATAAGTGAAGTAGCTAGACTAGATTGTATCTAAGAGTACTTTTGGCTTTTACATGTGTGTGCTCTGGCTATACGTTTCTTGGGGCAGTGTTAGCTGTGCTGGAAAACTGTGACTTCATATCTCCTTTACAGCTGCACAGAGACCAAGCCTTTGTCAAGGAGTTGGAGCTGGAGATGATTAGGTACCTGAAGACCATCTGGGTCTGAGTCTGGGTGGCTTGGAACCAGGGTCATGTAGGATGACTGTCCCATGCCACCAGGAGCAGTAGGATCAGGATTCCAGGATGTTTTTGGCTTCTACTGAGAGAGACCAAAAGAAAAAGAGGAACTTTCTGTAGCTTTGTTCCAGAGAGATCTTCCCACACAAAAAATAGCTCCTCCTTGTGCCACCTGAAAATCTTCAGAAGTGTTATTACTTAAATGTTTGTCAATTAGGACAACTTTTTTTTTTTTTAAGTGTTTGTTTATTTTTGAGAGGGAGGGAGGGAAGGAGAGGGTCCAAAGCAGGCTCGGCACTGAGAGTGCAGAGCCCAGGGTGGGGCTCAAACCCATGAACTGTGAGATCATGACCTGAGCCAAAGTCAGACGCTTTGGATGAGTCACCCAGGCACCCCTAGAACAACCTTTAAAAAAAAAAAAAAAATAGCTCCTCCTCCCCCCCCTCCCCCTTAGAGTTATTGGTTAGCCTGGGAATACAGTATTTTTTCAGTTTTTCCTAATTGTGAGAGAAAAAAAATGTTCATGGAATTTTCTAAATTTTGCTTTTATTTCCCTTATGTTTCCTTTATTGGTCCTTCTACTAATGAACAGTAACAAATGAATTTTTACTATAAGTACATAAGTAAATGAAATAAATGAATTATTACTGGAAGAATTCAGAAACCACTGACCTTTTAATAATTTTTTTTAATAAAATTTATTGTCAAATTGGCTAACATACAGTATGTACAGTGTGCTCTTGGTTTTGGGGGTAGATTTCTGTGATTCATTGCTTACATACAACATACATACATACAACAGTGAGAGTACATGAGTGAGGGAGGGGCAGAGGAAGAGGGAGGGGAAGAGAGAATCTTAGTAGGCTCTATGCCCAGCAAGGAGCCCAACATGGAGCTCCATCTCGTGACTGAGATCATGATATTAGCTGAACTTAAGAGTAGGACATTAAACCGACTGAGTCACCCAAGTGATCCTAATAATTTTTTTTTTTAATGTTTATTTATTTTTGAGAAACAGTGTGAGTAGGGAAGGGCAGAGAGAGAATGGGAGACATGGAATCCGAAGCAGGCGCCAGGCTCTGAGCTGTCAGCACAGGGCCCGATGCGGGGCTTGAACCCACGAACTGTGAGATCATGACCTGATCTGAAGTCAGAAGCTCAACCGACTGAGCCATCCAGGCACCCTGCTCCTAATAATTTTTTAATGAACATTTGTTCTTATGTTTGATTGCATATTAAATATATAATGCTAAAATCATTTTATGTTAATAAAATTGTTCCAAATTTTTATGATGGAATAACTATATAAATACTTTACAAAGAGGGTTCACACTTCCAAATATCTGGCACCTGAATAAGTTTGAGAACCATTGATGTATACCTTTAGGTATACATCACTTTGAAGCCTAACCTGAAGATTAACTAGAACTAGTATCTTTATCTATTTAGATAAGGAGATACAACTATGATGGGGAGGGCTAAAATTCTTAAGTATATTATACTGAAGAGGGTAGGTTGGGAGAAGGCATCATGACAGAGGTTTGGACACAACCAGAGGATAGCGTGAAAGCTAGTTGGGGATCACTAGATCCCCAGAGAGCCAGGGTAGAGCTGGAGGAGCAGAATGGATGCCTTAGGATAAAATGTTGCTTGAAAATTTTATTGGGAGTTGCCTTCAGTCATCACCTGATCTTTGTTGGAGTCTGCTAGAAAATGAACTTGTAAGGAAGGAAAGTTTCAGAGCGCCTGGGGATCATTTTCCTTAAATGCTCAAATATGAACTCTCTCCTCCAGAATAGTCCGTTTCTTAGTCTTGTGGGGATTAGGGGGGTGGGGGATGCATTTTGGTTGAAAATCTGATCGGTTTCCTGCTGATCATGAGTTTCTAGTCTTGCCCCTTGGTTGCTGTTGATGAGAACGTGTGAGTGGACATGTGCCTCATTATGTATACCTCAGAGAAATACATGCTCCTGGGGTTAGAAAACCGCTTGAATTTCTTTCTGAGAAAAGTCATAACTTCTGAATTCCAGCTTAAAGCCAGGAATGTCTACAAATACAAGGTAGTATTTTTATTCTTATTAGGTAGGTTATATAAGGAAGAAAAATAAAACTAACCAATTAAATAAGGGGAGAAACCAGAATTTCCCTGAGTCAATGACCAAGTCCTTCAGTAACTTGTGTTCAGAAAGCTAATAGTATTATGAAATGTTTTTTGTTTTATTCATTGATCAGATTCTATCTTGTCTCTTGTGTTTGAAGGTTATAGTTCTCACTCCAGAGGACCCAGTATTGTTTTTAAAGTGGGAATATTTCATGGTGGGAATGTCTATATTCATATTAATTTTAATGTTTTTTATTTTTATTTTTTTGAGAGAGAGCATGAGTGGGGGAGGAGCAGAGAGAGGGAGACACAGAATCCAAAGCAGGCTCCAGGCTCTGAGCTGGACTTGGGGTCTGAATGCACAAACTGCAAGATCATGACCTGAGTCAAAGTTGGATGCCTAACCAACTGAGCCACCCAATTTTAAAATCTCCGAAGAGCTGAAGAGCGGAAAGCACTCGTGAGCATCCAGTCAGCCTTCCCTGATGGCAGGAAAGGTGGGGTCTTGTGGACCCTACAAGAAGCATCCAAAGTAGAGATTGCTTTATTTATGATCCTATTGGTGAAATACCTAAAAATAGTGCTAAGATTTAGCGTGGCCATAGGTAAGATAGTGTATTCATGAAATTGTATTTGGTTTCTTGTTTAAAAAATGAAAGGGGGGGCGCCTGGGTGGCGCAGTCGGTTCAGCGTCCGACTTCAGCCAGGTCACGATCTCGCGGTCTGTGAGTTCGAGCCCCGCGTCCGGCTCTGGGCTGATGGCTCAGAGCCTGGAGCCTGTTTCCGGTTCTGTGTCTCCCTCTCTCTCTGCCCCTCCCCCGTTCATGCTCTGTCTCTCTCTGTCCCAAAAATAAATAAACGTTGAAAAAAAAAAAAAATTAAAAAAAAAAAAAAAAAAATGAAAGGGGTCTTCAGTCCCTTCACAACAAAGGAAACTAATAAAATTTATGACTTAAAACTACTTATTTTTTAGTTTTCGCTTGCCTGGGATTTTTGTCACCTGCCAACAGAGGAGCATTGATGACTTGTGCTGTGGTCCTGTGGGTGCTGCTGGGTACTCCTGCGGGCTATGTTGCTGCCAGATTTTATAAGTGTAAGTAAAAGTCACCCTGACTGTCAGGCTAGGAACCTACTCTGCTACATCACCGCATCTGTTCTTGAAACAATATGTTTTATAGGTGTGTATCTTTATTTAAAAGAAACTTGTAAAACGGATGGCCATCTCTAGATTTATTTGTTAAAAACTGTTTGAACAGTGAGGTAAGCAAATTTAGGTGTTGCTTATCCACAATCCCCCTTGTCCTTTTTCTTTTACATTTTGACAAAAGAGATTTGACTGAACAACTTAGATTTGCTACATTCATAGAAACATATATAGACTAATAAAGGAAGAAAGTATACTTATGAGTATCACTGATTTATTAACTAAAACAAGTAATACATATAGTAACACTTTTCTTACATAAAGAGGTTGTGCTTATAATTGCATCAATTTAATATTTGGAAAAATAGACTGTACTTAAACTAAGATTGCACTATTTTAAAGAGCCCTGAAGTAATTTAATTTGCTTTTATAATGTAATTAGTGGTAATCTGTTGTATCCTTGCTTTCTAAAAGAAAAATAAAGTTGAGTGAAAAAAAAGCATCAGGGCCACAGAGTAAGGATGGGGTATGACTAGATGACTAGAAAAAGCAGCTTTGCTAGGGGCAGTGAATGCCAGTGTTTGCTGTGGAATTCTGAAGTCTATCGAGATAGTCTCATAGCTAATCTGTAATTTAAAGTGACAAGGAGGAGGTAAAAAAATCCTATCCTCTGAAAAAGACACTGATGAAAGAAATTGAAGATAATGGAAAGACATGTTCATGGATTAGAAGAAGTAATATTGATAAAATATTCATACTACTGAAAGCAATCCACTGGTTCTGTGCATTCCTTATCAAAATATACTAAGAGTATTTTTCACAGAACTAGAAAAAAATAACCCTAAAATTTGTATGGAATCATGAAAGACCCTGAATATCCCAAGCAATCTGGAGAAAGAACAAAACTGGAGGTACCATGATCCAAGATTTCAAGGTACATGACAAAACGGTAGTATGGTACAGTACAGTATGGTGCTGGCACAAAAACAGACACACGGATCAGTGGAACAGAACAGAAAGCCCAGAAATAAACTCACACTTAATATGGTCAATTAATCTGCGACAATGAGGCAAGAATATATAATGGGAAAAAAAGACAGTCTCTTTAAAAAATGGTGCTGGGCAGCACATGGAAACTGGACAGCTACATGCAAAAGAATGAAACTGGACTACTTTCTTGCACCATACACAAAAGTAAGCCTAAAAAGGATTAAAGGCCTAGATGTGAGACCTAAAACCACAAAACTCTTAGAAGAGAGAACACAGGCAAGTAATCTCTTTGACATTAGCCTTAGTGGCATATTTATGTTGTTTTCCCTGCCATTCCTCAGGCAGGGGAAACAAAAGCAAAAATAGAACTATTGGAACTATACCAAAATAAATATTATTGTCCATTTGCACAGTAAAACACAAATATCTTCTATGATTTTGCTTATGTAGAGTCTAAAAAAACAGAACAAACAAAAAAATGGACCCTTAAATACAGAGAACAAACCGGTGATTGCCAGAGGGGAGGTTGTTGGGGAGATGGGTGAAATAGATGAAAAAGGATTAAGATGTACAGACTTTCAGTTGTAAAATAATTCACGGAGGTGAAAAATACAATATAGGAAATGTGGCCAATAGTACTGTTGTGACAGATGGTGACTACACTCTATCATGGTGAACATCGAGTAATATATAGAATTGGGGAAATCAGTTTGTTGTACACCTGAAACTAATATAACATTGTGTCAGTTATATACGTCAGTAATAAATTAGGGGGAAAAAAAGGGCCCACCATAAGCAAAAACAAACAAACAAAATGGAAGATGGGACAGAACTACGGTTGATGTGAAGAAGGTTTGAGGTAAAACACAGGTTACATAGGCAGCCCTAAAAGTGACGTTGGCTAGACTCAACTCCAAGTAGAAATATTTGTTAGAGTTTGCCAGGTACAGTGCTCTCTGAAAATGAGACGTGCTATATGTATGTGTGTCTGTGTTTTACTTTTTGTGTATTTTGTCCCAAGTTTTTTTTTCTTTTTCATCCTTTCCTAAAGGACAGAAGGTTGTGGGTGTCACGTGTAGTTTAACACACATGAGCTGAGCCACAGTTGGACCCCCACCTCCCATACAGCACTCCCTCTTTCTCAACCATGCAGGCCTTCTTCCTGTATCTTCACACCTGCCCCAGGAACTCCCCGTTTCCTGTTCCCTGTGTGAGAAGCTCTAGCTCATGCTCCCTCCCAGCCCAGACGCAGTCCCTCTTTAACTCCTGCTCCATCCTTCAGATCCCCCAGCTGCCCATTAATCAGGCAGAACATTCAAGAGGTGCTGTCATGTGGCCCCAGTCACAAAATACTTCATTTTATAGAATCATTTCTAATGTTTCAAAAATATTATTTGAATTTTGATTGGAATTGTATTAAACCCTGAATTAATAATTTCATAATAGTCTCTTAATCAGTAATGCTGCAAATTCAAATCACATGTATATAATTTGTCATTTTGTTTTAAGGCAAGTGGTACTTATAAACTATTACAACTTTTTAAAGAAATCAGAGCTGTTCTCACACCTCAGCCAGTTTCATCTTCAGCTTTTAAGCTGGAAGCAGAAAACCATTTTTTACTCTGTGTACTTGAAAAAAAAGTTAAGTGGGGAAAAGAAATTAGAGAGGGACAAAGCATATTAAAAAGTTCATGAGCAAATTTGTTCTGTTAGGTGGCCATAACTGTCCTATTCTTCTCAGTCACCTGATCTGACATACCCAAGCCCCACCCCCACCTCTAGCCCCTCCCAGTAACTGCAGTGGTACATGAGCCCTGAAGATTTAGACCTGCTGTGGAAACTTAAATGTGTTGCACTTGAGGCTTGCAGGTTCCTAGTTGTATAACAGATTTTGAAACTGGCCACAAGATAAAGGAGAATCCTCAGTATGCCCTTTCTCTACCCAGTTCCATGGATTGGAACTGGCCTAGAACCTAAGGGTTTGTTTTATTTTGAAGTAGAAAAAAAAAGATTGGAAAAGAAGTGGTCTGGATGACCTTCCTCTGATGTTAGATTTATGCTGAAGCAAACATCTTGAGAGCAGGGCTTATCCAGCAAAGTTTGTGATGTGCATCTCTGGTCTGCATCACCTAGGAAATACCACATCATTTGCTAGTGTGATTTTCTAGGAGTGGTACCCAGTGCTGTCTGAAAATTTGTTTAATGCCAGACAAATATGGTCATTTGGTTTGCTTTGAAGAAAAGTCTGTATGGCATACCACTTTTGTTTTCTTCCACAGCCTTTGGTGGTGAGAAGTGGAAAACAAATGTTTTACTGACATCATTTCTTTGTCCTGGGTAAGTGAACTTTTCAATAGTAATTGTCTTACATAGTCATATTTTAGTTCCCAAATTTTCAACCTCTTAGGTCTTTAATCTTCTCTGTCTCTAAACTGTGTACACTAGAAAATGAATTTAATATTTTAAAAAGGGATAAAAAAAATGAATATTTAAAAAACGTTTGTGGAATGACTTCCACCTGCTATGTCTGGAAAAAGTATCTTTGGGTATAAGAAATTTGTAGATTCCTTTTCTTAAAAGTCTATTTCTTAGTCTGTGTGAGTTGGTCTGGCATGTTGTTATATAAGGCTACATTGAAAGCTTTTGACCTAATCACAAGAAGGTGTTTTCGCTTGCAGATTATTCAGGCAAGCAAACATTTTCAGATTTCTATCAAAAGTATTGCCACTCTTAAGTAATCTAAGTTTCCACTGATAGATGAATGGGGTAAAGAAGATGTGGTAACACACACACATATACACACAATGGAATATTACTCAGCTATAAAAAAAAAAAAAAGAATGAGTTCTTGCCATTTGTGACATCATGGTCGACCTAGTGCTAAGTGAAATCAGTCTGAGAAAGACAAGTACCATGTGATTTCACTCATTTGTGGAATCTAACAACAAATGAACAAACAAAACAGAAGTAGACTCATAAATATAAAGAAAAAATTGGTGGATGCCAGAGGGGATAGTTGGGGAAAGGGATGGGCAGAATAGGCCAAGAGGATTAAGAGTTACAAACTTCAGTTTAAAATAAATAAGTGATAGAGGTGAAAAATAGAGCATAAGGAATATATTGTACTAACAGTATATGGTAACAAAAGGTGACTTTACTTATCATGGTGAGCACTGAGTAATGTACAGACATTGTCAAATCACTACATTGTACACCTGAAACTAATATAACATTGTCCACTGTAATTGAAAGATAAAAAAATTTTTTTAAAGTAGTGCCACTTTATTTAGAGTTAATTCCATTAAATAGAGTAATATATAGCAAAAATTTTTTAAAATGACAATCACGTTTAAAAAAATAATAATTGTGACTCTTTGGAAGATAGCTTTTGATATCAAGTATCTGATCGGTGTCTGGTCCTAGAAATAGAACCCACTTTTTTCCCAACTCCCAGATTTCTGGTGGACAAGAACCAGCCTCTGAGCAGTTAGCAGCAATAGTGAAATCCAAAGGTTAAATCTAAAAGCCAGGCCATTGCATTTGCAGGCCAGAAACTAAAGAGTAACAATAGTTGCATTGTTTATACATGTTTGGGATAAATATTCCCTCAGATAATTACCTCCATTGAAGAATGACATGATTCTCAGCCATTCATGATATATTCAGATTTATTTATTTATTTATTTATTTATTTACTTATTTACTTATTTATTATTTGAGAGAGAGAGAGGGTGAGCAGGGGAGAGGGGCAGAGGGAGGGAGTAAGAATCTTTTTTTTTTTTTTTTTTTTAATTTTTTTTTCAACGTTTATTTATTTTTGGGACAGAGAGAGACAGAGCATGAATGAGGGAGGGGCAGAGAGAGAGGGAGACACAGAATCGGAAACAGGCTCCAGGCTCTGAGCCATCAGCCCAGAGCCTGACGCGGGGCTCGAACTCCCGGACCGTGAGATCGTGACCTGGCTGAAGTCGGACGCTTAACCGACTGCGCCACCCAGGCGCCCCAGAATCTTTTTTTTTTTAATGTTTATATTTGAGAGAGAGAGAGAACACAAGTGGGAGAGGAGCAAAGAGAGAGGGAGACGCAGAATCTGAAGCAGGCTCCAGGCTCTGAGCTGTCAGCACAGAGCCCGATGTGGGGCTGGAAGTCTGAAACTGGGAGATTATGACCTGAGCCGAAGTCAGATGCTTAACCAACTGAGCCACCCAGGCGCCCTGATGTATTCAGATTTTTATGCTTTTTCTCCAGCCAAATCCTTTGTCTTCTTTCCCATCAACTAAAGAAGTACTCCTTCTTCCCAAGACAAGTCAGCAGTCTGTGATTTCCTTCAGAAACTTGCCTTTCAGACATTCCTCCTAATCTCTGGCATCTTCTATTTCTCAGTGTTCTGTTCGTGTTTCATCGTCTTTCCTACAAATATACTAGGTTCCCAAATCCTAAAATGAGCTTCTCTGTAAGCATCTTCCCCTCTACTATCTTCTTTCTTTTACATTCCCAACAAACTGCCTTGAAAAAATATTCCACACTCCTTTATTCTCATTTTCTTCTCAGCATGCATTCACAACATAAACCCACGTACTCTTTCTTCCCCTATGACTTTAGTGAAAACTTCTCTCAAATACCAATGATATTCGCATTTCTAAATCTAGAAATCATTTTCTCTGTCTTCACTCTATCTCTCTACATTGTCTAACATTGGGATACTTTCTCCTTGAAATGCCTTTCATTTTTTGGCTTCATAGAAATTATCCTAAGCCAGTTCTTTTATATCTCTGATCAGCCCTTCTTTGATTTATCTTCATGCTACCCTTAAAAGTGGGTGTTCATTTAAAAAAAAAAAACAACAAAAAAAACCTGTTGGGTTTTCACCAGAAGGATAGTGAGGTAATGAATGAGGGAAAAGCCAGGGTTGGGAGAGGAAAAGCACATAAGAGTGTACCAGGAACCCAAGCGGGCAGGGAGAATTGGTGTTTGCCTAGAAAAGAAGTACCATTTAATGACATGAAATTAATTCATGTAATTTTATGTAAATACCTACATATAATTATTACAGTAGACACAACAAAATGGTATTTGATAATATTAAACATCGTTTCCAAATATAAAAATTATTCAATGGAGGGGCATGTGGGTGGCTCAGTCAGTTAAGCATCCAACTCTTGGTTTAGGCTCAAGTCATGATCTCACCTTTCATGAGATTGAGCTCCAAGTTGGGCTCTTTGCTGACAGTGCGATTGCTGCTTGGGATTCTTTCTCTCCCTCTCTTTGCTCCTCCCCCCACTGGTACACACTCATGCTCCACTCTCTTAAAATAAATAAATTAAAAAAAAAAAAGGATTGAATGGAGAGAAATGCTTCTTTATATTAATAAAAATCTCATATTTATTCGTGATATAATTTGTATACAGAGAACAAGTTTCAGCTATAAAACAACAACAGAAAGGAGTATTAGCAACAGAAAACCTTCACAGTACGAGATACAAATTCACCGTGTTACTTGATCAGAGTATTGACTGCATGAGGGGTTTGGCAATGTGCTGCAGCTACTAGCACAGAAAACATAGAAATAGACCATATATTCATGGAAGCAGCTAGATGTGGCATCACCAATCAGAGGAAGTGTTAGATGATGCTCATACTTGATTGTGTATATGAAGGAAGAAAAATTCTGTTCTTACCAGTCACACACACAATCAATTCCAAGGGGATTGTGATCTAAATGTAATGGGCTTAACAGTTGGAAGAAAATATGGAAGAGTGTCTTCATGGAAGTGCCTGGCTAGCTCAGTTGGTGGAGCATGTGACTCTTGATCTCGGGGTTGTGAGTTCAAATCCCACGTTGGGTGTGGAGATTGCATAAAAAAATAAAATCTTTAAAAAAAAAACAAAAAAGAGGAGTATGTTCATGATCCCAGGTTAGGAAGGACTTTCTTCTCTTAAATAAGTTACACAAAGGATAAAGGGAAAATTGACAACTGGTCACATTAAAAACTGTGTGGGGGGAATGTAGAAACAATTATCATGTGATTACAGCCATATGTTTTAAAATGTACTCAGAGAAAAAAGACTGAAGGGAAATTAAGTATACATATTCACTTGTTTGGGGTTCATAAAAAGCCGTTAACTCAGAGAACGGGATATTTAACAAGGAATTATTAGTAGCTAGAATATATAAATAACTCACATCTATAACTTTAGAAAAGATGTACACCCCAAATGAAAAGTGAGTAGTAGATGTAACCAGCAAGTCACAGAAATAATAACTATAAAACCAATAGACACAAGATGCTCCACAGCAGTTGTGAACAGGACTTAAATTAAACAATAAATTTGACAATCCAAAGCACGATGAAATACATAAAGAGGTAACTTTCTTAAGCTACTGGTGGGAATTTCAGTCAGGCAAAACCAATCTGAAGAGCAATTGGGTAATTTCTAGAAAGTAATTTTAAATTCATATACCCCATTACTCAGCAACTTCATTTTCTTTGTATGTAACACAGAAATTGTAATATTAATTACATATGATTGGTACTATATCATTTTGCTTCTGACTCAAGTTTTACCCAAAAGCCTATTGTATCTTTCAGGATTGTATTTGCTGACTTCTTTATAATGAATCTGATTCTCTGGGGAGAAGGATCTTCAGCAGCTATTCCTTTTGGAACATTGGTTGCCATATTGGCCCTTTGGTTCTGCATATCTGTGCCTCTAACATTTATTGGTGCATACTTCGGTTTTAAGAAGAACGTAAGTTTATGTGTTAATTTATTCAAATAAATTTCAGCTATAAAAATTAGCATATGCCACCTTAAAAGATAGAACAGTGTCTTAAAAAAAAAATGTCTAAAAGATACACACTTACCCTATGGGATCTGGATTTCATAGAAAATTGATGACCTCTTAGTTTGATTGCAGTCATTCTTAAAAATAGTATTATTTTGGGTGTGGTAGAGAAGTCACAGATATAAACTTAGATTTCAAAGTTTTGTAAGTAAATGGAAACTGTAGATTAATAGACAACGAAATGCTAAGTTAAACTATTGAAAACTTTTTTTAGTGTTTTAAGTTAGTGCATTAAGTGTTTCTACATTACTTAAAGTAAACCAAGAATATGGGTTAGGAGGAAAGCTGTAAGAAAAGTGACTATAAAGTGACAGTGGTAATTTTTTTTAACATGTAGCTTTGCAAAAAATTTTCTATGGTTTTCCTCCTAATATTTCCTGCTAATATTCAAAGCTCAGTCCTTCCCTGCCTCCAGTCTTTCTCCACCTCTGCTGCCTCCTTTTGCCCACAGGCTAGAGGAAAATGAACATTTTTTCTTTTCTTTTTTTTTTTAAATTAGTACCCCCCCCCATCTTTTTTTTAAGGTTTGTTTATTTTGAGAGAGAGAGAGAGAGTGTGTGTGTGTGAGCGGGGGAGGGACAGAGAGAATCCCAGGCAGGTTCTGCACTATCACTGCGCTCCCAAAGGGGGACTTGAACCCACAAACAACAATGTGATCACGACCTGAGCCGAAGTCGGATGCTTAACCGACTGAGCCAGCCAGGTGCCCTGAGAATTTATCTAGTGTCCTTCTCACTTCACTGTCCTTGCTTTTCTCTGAGAACATCCAGTCCACAAGGTTAAAAGAGATAATGTATTGCCATACACTTTGTGAAGGGGACCCAGAATGTCCTGGAAGAAACTGTCATTGCTTCATTGTCTCCACTGCACCTACCATGCCAGCCTACTGTAAGATTTTTCAATTCTTTGGCATTTTGCTTAATTTACAATTCTAAATCTGTATAGCATAAAAATACATATATCGCACAAATAGTGACCTGGCATGATTTAAAAATTTTGATTACATAAATAAGTATTTGACATTCTAAAAATATTCCTGTTAAAAATACAAACACTAAAGAACGATCTAATGATTTTCTATCTGTATATCTATTTCACAGAAGTATATTCTCAATGAGACTACCAGTTATACTTTTTTTTTTAAAGAATTTATTTATTTTGAGAAAGAGAGTGTGTATATGCAAGTAGGGAGGGACGGGGGCGGGGGGGGGAGAGAGAGAGAGAGAGAGAGAGAGAGAGAGAGAGAGAGAGAGAGAGTCAGAGAGTCCCAAGCAGACTCCACACTGTTAGTGCAGAGCCCACCATGGGGCTTGATCCCATGAACTGCGAGATCGTGACCTGAGCCAAAATCAAGTGTCAGACTCTTAACTGACTGAGCCTCCCAGGTGCCCTACCAAGTTTTAAGTTTTGAGATGTCATCACAAAAACTATAAAAAGTATGCTTTTGAAATTTTTTGCAAGAAAATGAATTTCTGTATCTCTACCCCTGTTTCCCCTTGGCTGTGTTTTTGGTGCTTTAGATTTCATTTATTTTTATACTACCATGTCGTATGTTACAAAAGGGAGAATATTATCAGTATCTTATGGTCATAAAGTTTCATATAGCCATTCATTGTTGCCTTTATGTTCTTAAATCTTAGTAGAATTGAACAATTTTAGTAAAGATGATATTGCCCATCTCCAAATAAAAATTCATCGACAGTAACTTCAGAATCAGCTAATTTCTTATAATAATTATGTCATTAAAAGGGAAAACCTAACATTTCCTTTGTCTTAACTGTTATTTTTAAGTACTATATTACCTCCTTCTATGTATTTCTTACTTTACCTAAAGCCATTAATGGATAACTGCTGGAAACAGTGATGGCTTGTTCCACTAGACAGACTGAACATTATACCTGATAGTATCTGGGGTCATTGCTTCTAAATACAAAATTCAGTTTGATGACTTAAGTAAACTTATATTGCCAATACTATCATCATGGAAGCTGAGAAAAAGCAGGCAGATAATCTAATATAGAGAAAAATTTTTTAAATAGATAAATATTTATGAATCCTTTCTTTTTTTTTTTTACTAAAGGCCATTGAACATCCAGTTCGAACCAATCAGATTCCACGTCAGATTCCTGAGCAATCCTTCTACACAAAGCCGTTGCCTGGTATTATCATGGGAGGGATTTTGCCCTTTGGGTGCATCTTTATACAGCTTTTCTTCATTCTAAATAGTATCTGGTAAGCTAAGGGTGAAGTCGTCTTATCCCCTTTCCCATTACATGTAGTATTAGCTTTCTCTTTTTGTTTATCTGGATGGATGACTATTTGTATCTTATACATGTAAAATCTCCAGTAATCAGAAATCTTAAGAGCCAAAGGTTATTTTATCTTTTCCATATGAGAAAAAGAGTAAGTGATAACAGCTGTTACTAATTGAGTGCTTATTAATTCTTACTTTTACTTCTGACTTAATCCTCAGACCTCAGTGGGGTGGGTATTATCCCCATTTTACAGAGACAGAGGTGAAGCTTTGGATATTAAGTAATTTACCTGTGTCACACGGCTACTATGTGACAGAAAATTAACCTGTCTCCCCATACCTGTGTTCTTAAGTAACTGATCTGTACTGCTTCAGAGAGAAGATACTCTGAGCCCTTGATATAGGGGATTTGATTTGATCAAGCATTGGGAGGAGGGTGAAGGTAGATGACGTTCAAAGTTCTTACTAATCCCAAGATTCCTTCATTCTCTTGATTTCTTATTTGCATGGAGAAACTCATGGTGCTAATTCTGAGCCACTTTATTAGGGTATATACACTGCAGTGTATTATCGTAATATGACCGCAGTGACATGTTACAGCAAGTACCAAGGTTTGCAGTAACATGGAGTCAGCATTGAATGTGAGCTTTTTAGTGATTGGAACAGATCTTTCCTTCCCGATTGTTACAACATTTTCAAATGTCAGCTGTTTTTATCACATATGATAAGAAACAATGTATACCAACTGCGACCCTTTTTTAGTTTGGCTCTGCATGTGTATTAATTTTTTATCAAATTTGTCTCACTAGTAAACAATTAGACTAAGCATATTTGACTAAATAAGAGTTTCAGGTTCTACTTGAGTGAGAAGGCAAAATCCAATGACATTACCAAACCTTTTCCTCTCCCTGCCCTACCCCTACACCATCCACACCTATGAGGTTGTGTTGTCTTTAGTTGGGAGAAAAAGCAAACATTTTCCAGTTCAGGGAAGGTGAAAAGACTGTGTCATTTACTGTGACAAAGAGAAAAGATTTATAGTTTAATCTTGACATGTTTGATTATAGGTCACATCAGATGTATTACATGTTTGGCTTCCTATTTCTGGTGTTTATCATTTTGGTTATTACATGTTCAGAGGCAACTATACTTCTTTGCTATTTCCACCTATGTGCAGAGGTATGTATTAGCAATGTTCACTTGTATTAATTTGTAGCCGGTATTTATAATTTTGGCATAAGACAACTTTGAATACCATCAATTGAAATAATTTCTGTAAATATGTGTTTATTAAGATAGAAATTGACCTGCATTCCTCAATTAAATGTAGCTCTTTTTAGGATTGGATTATGATAGTATCTCAGTTCAGTATATTTATTTAGAGCTTAAATTTAAAATGCTAATTTTCTCGGTTTTTCTTTTAAAATTTGTTTATTTTTATCTAAAATCTTTTTTTTTTTTAATTTTTTTTTTCAACGTTTATTTATTTTTTGGGACAGAGAGAGACAGAGCATGAACGGGGGAGGGGCAGAGAGAGGGAGACACAGAATCGGAAACAGGCTCCAGGCTCTGAGCCATCAGCCCAGAGCCCGACGCGGGGCTCGAACTCACGGACCGCGAGATCGTGACCTGGCTGAAGTCGGACGCTTAACCGACTGCGCCACCCAGGCGCCCCTAAAATCTTTTTTTTAACACTGAAGTTTATTTTGAGAGAGAGGGAATCCCAAATAGGCTCCGCACTGTCACACAGAGCCCCACTCGGGCCTCTATCCCACAAACTGTGAGATCTTGACCTGAGTCAAAATCAAGAGTCAGATGCTTAACCAACTGAGCCACCCATGCACCTTTCTTTCTTTCTTTCTTTCTTTCTTTCTTTCTTTCTTTCTTTCTTTCTTTCTTTCTTTCTTTCTTTCTTTCTTTTGAGAGAGCACGTGAGCATGCGCATGCATGTGAGTGGGGGAGGGGCAGAGAAGGGGAAAGAAAATGCCAAACAGGCACCACACCCATTGTGGAGCCCGATGTGGGGCTCGATCCCCGTGAGATGGTGACCTAAGCTGAAATCCAGAGCCGGACACTCTCGACCAGACACCCTTAATATAAAACATTTTTAAGTGGGAGTATTCATTAAAACATTAGAGTGGTTACACTGTAATGAATTATAGTCATAGCAAAATGATGGCACTCTTATGTATATTTGATTTTTGAAGATCTGGGTTGTATTAAATCATTCTTTTGTATTTATTTTCTATATAGGAGATTAAATCTAATTTTGTTAAACTTAGATGCTTTTCTTAAAAGTTGAGGTTAAATTCACATAACTTAAAATTAAACCATTTTAAAGTGAACAATTCAGTGGCATTTACTACGTTCATTTACAGTGTTGTACAACTACCACCTCTTTCTAGTTCCAAAATATTTTCATCACCCTTAAATAAAACCTCATACCATTAAGCAATTACTTCTCATTCCCTTCTCCCTCCAAAACCCTGGCAATCATCAGTCTGCTTTCTGTCTATAGATTTACCTATTCTGGACATTTCATGTTCATGGAGTCATATGTGACCTTTTGTGTCTGGCTTCTTTCACGTAGCAGAATGTTTTCAAGATTCAGTACTTTGTTCCTTTTTATAACTGAATAATATTCCATTGTATAGCTATACCCTAATTTGTTTATCCAGTCATTTGCTGATGGAAATTAGATTTGTTTCCACCTTTTGGCTATTGGGAATAGTGCTTCTATGAGCATTCATATACAAATACTTGTTTTGAGTACCAGTTTTCAGTTCTTTTGGGTATATACATTAAAGTGGAATCACTGAGTCATATGGTAATTCTTTAACTTTTTGCAGAGCCACCAAAGTATTTTTCACAGTGGCTGTACCATTTGCATTCTTGCCAGAAATGCACAAGTGTTCTAATTTCTCCATATCCTTACCTACACTTGCTATTTGCCGTTTTTTTTAAATTATAGCCATCCTTGTAGGTGTGAAGTTGTATCTTATTGTGGTTTTGATCTTCACTTCCCCAGTGACTAATGATGTTGAGCATCTTTTCTTTGGTTGTTGACCATCTGTGTATCTTGTTTGGAGAAATGTCTGTTTAGATTTTTCACCCATTTATGAACTGGGTTATTTATCTTTTTGTTGAATTGTAAGAGTTCTGTATATAATTCAGAGTTCTGTATATATTCTGAATACTAAGTACTAAACTTTTATCAGATAAATGATTTGCAAATATTTTCTCTTGTTCTGTAGGTTGTCTTTTTACTTTCTTGATAATGGCCTTTACACAAAAGTTTGTAATTTTGATAGATTCTGATTTATCTATTTTTTTCTTTTGTTGCCATATCTAAGAATTCATTGCTAAATTCAAGGTAATGAAAATTTATCTGTATGTTTTCTTCTGAGTGTATAGTTTTAGCTTACATATTTAGGTCATTGATCCATTGTGAGTTTATTTTTTGGTTATGGTAATTAGTTAGGAATCCACCTTCATTCTTTTACATGTGAATATCCAGTTCTTCCATTTGTTAAAGAGACTAAATCTTTCCTCATTGAATGGTCTTGCAACCTTGTGGAAAATCCATTGGCCATAGATGTGTGGATTTATTTCTGGATTCTCAGTCAATTCTATTCCAGTGGTATATACAGTGTCTTTATGCCAGTACCACACTGTTTTGATTACCATAGCTTTGTAATAAATTCTGGAGTTGGGAAGGGTCAGTTCTCTAACTTTGTTCTTTTGTGAAGACTGTTTTGGCTATTCAGGACCCTTTGCAATTGCCTATGAACTTGGGATCAGCTTTTCCTTTTTTGTAATAAAGGTTGTTGGAATTTTGATAGGAATTGCATTGAATCTGGAGATCACTTAGAAGAGTATTGCCATCTTATCAGTGTCAAGTCTTCCAGTCCATGGACACAGAATGTCTTTCCATTTATTTGTCTTTAATTTTTTTTTTTTTTTTGGCATGTTTTGTATTGTAGTTTTCAGTGTATAAGTCTTTCATGTTCTTGGTGAAATTTGTTCCTAGGTATCTTATTCTTTTTGGATGCTGTTGTAAATGGACTTTTTTTTAAATTTCCTTTTCAGATTGTTCATCATTAGTGTATAAAAACACAGCTGATTTTCATTTCTTTCCTGTACCCCTGCAATTTTGCTAAATTTGTTCATTTGCTATAGTAGCTTTTGTGTGTGAACTCCATAAGATTTTCTAATTTATGCTGGCATACTTTTTAAATATATTTAATTTTTCACATATTCTACGGGGTAGGAAAGATGAAGTATTTTCTTTTAAGAGATCTCCTGCTAAGCTATAAACTACTTCATGTAAAAGTAAGAAGAGCTCTTTTTAAAACTTACCTTGTTTAAATTATGTTACTTGCAACTGAAAATAGATTTCAACCAGGCTTTAATAGGATAATCTTCTTCCTAACATAGAGTTGACCAGAGTATAAGATAAATAATATTAATTTTGAACTATGTAAGTAAGATCTTGTGCATTGCTTTTCTTTGGGAAGAGTACATTTTAAAGTACAGTCTAATGCTTCATTATTCATAAACCATTTAAGATTTTTCCATGTGTTTTTAGCCCAGCTTGACGTAGTTCCACCAAAAGTAGGGAATGCTTCTTAGCATCTTCAGTGAGCAGGGAAATGGGCAAAGTTCAGTAGGAGAAAAAGACAGGAAATGGTAGCAAAGCTAGGTTTTGGGGCTCTGTCACATAGCTGCTTTTGCTTTGTAACTTTGTTCTGCTACATGTAATTAGTAATTGGAAAGTAATTCTTGTTCTTTAACTTTTTCTTTTCTACCTAGGATTACCATTGGCAGTGGCGTTCATTCCTTACCAGTGGCTTTACTGCAGTTTATTTCTTAATATATGCAGTACACTACTTCTTTTCAAAACTGCAAATCACAGGAACGGCAAGTACAATTCTGTACTTTGGCTATACCATGATAATGGTTTTGATCTTCTTTCTTTTTACAGGTAAGAATTAAAATGATTAGTTTTAGTTAATAAGTTTTTAGGCAAATTATTTATAAATATTTTCCTTGGGCTTCTACTACTCAGCACTCCTACATTTAGTCCTAAGTGCAGCTGAGCATTGTTTGGTCGGCCCCGCTGTGAGGTGGATGTCAATAAACCAAAGAGGAAACAGAACCTAAAGGAAGAAGGCTAAACAATGTCCATTGTTGTGCTATGAGTCCAGGGGTACCTGGGCCCATACCTGTCAAAAGTTTTCCCCTATTAACCTGTTAATGGTACAGTGCTTCTTAAGCTCATTTCAGAGATAGGGTGAAAGCTTTAGCTGTCTAAGTCTAGGGATAAGTAGAAATCGAAGGGGTGAAGTCAAGATGAAATTGAGAATAAATGTTACCAAGAAAAGACAATCATAGAATACCCCTTACTCTAGAAATTTAAACTACAAGTTTATATCTCCACTTTAAAATATATAAGTACCTAATGGGAAATTGTACTGTATTGGTATTTATTTTATATATGTGTGCCTTATCTCTTCACCTGGATAAAAGTTTTCTGAGTCTTAGAGCGCTTAGAGTAGCTGCTTGGTAAACATTTGTGGAATAACCAAACTAAAAAAAGAAAATTGTGGGACCTTTCTTTTTCACAAAAAATGTGCATCTATAATTTTATCTTAGATTGTGTTGCATGCTGTGTGAGGAAATATAGGATCTGAAAAGGAAAAAGGAATTAAAAATAAATTAGAACTGTTCTGCTTTTTAGTCATCTGTTAACATTTGAGAGAATTAGATGGGGTTTTGAAGTTCCCCTGTTGCTGTATCAGCTGTAAGGAGGTTCAGGCTCTTACACTGATTCTGTATTCCAGGTCATTGGTCAGATACAGATACATTGGTTGGTGTATGTGGTGGGTGCTTGTCTTAGTGCTACGTAACGCATAGCTAGGTCCACAGCCATAAATCTTAATCAGTGATCCGCAAAACAAAGTGTAGCCTCTGAAACGAGCAATTACTGTTGTGCATATGGATCTGTATGTCTGTAAAAGCATATATAGAAGAATTTACTCCTTGCCTACACACAAAAAGTAGTGATCTTAGTGAATGTCTCTTATTTTTCCAGGCATGTGATATGATAGTTTACCTATTGTGTAGTTTATCACCTCTCTTTATTGTTCTTGATTTTTAGTGACATTTTGTTTATTCAGAGTGAAACAAACTTTGTAATCTAAATTTTGGAGCCACCTCAAATTGAATCAACCAGTTAAACCAGTAACTTTGGGTGTATTTCAGTTTATGGGAAAGATTCTCTGCTGGGGAATGGTGAACGCTTTCAGTGTCTTGCATTTTTCTAAAGTGGGATACATCTGTATTTACTTCAGTACTCCAAACTGACACCATTTTATTTAAGTAAATCTGTTTTACAAAACAAAATATTCTGTTACATAAGGAAAGATGCCAGTTTTAGTATGTATATTATATTTATCCCTATTAAGGACAAAATAAAATACTAAAAGTATTTTGTTAAGAACAAAATAAACTTAACTTACCTAGGGTTGCCAGTATGATGACAAATGTATTTTCTCACCTTAGAATATTTTCTCTTTATTATCTTAAAGCTCTTGGTAAGCATAAGGTTGTTTAAATACTTTTATGTTTACCATTACTTTTCTAAAATTAACCCCAGCCTCTTTACAAACCTTAATAATTGTCTTTTGAATATCCAAAATGTAGATTTTTATGTCCTCTAAAACATACACAGTGGTACATAGTGGGTACATGTATGATGTATGAGAACAACAATGCTGCTACTTCCCATAATAAGGTCCCCTGTATAGTCTCTTGACTTAGAAAATCTCCATTAATACTTTTCACCATTGTGTTAAGTGTAATAAAAAGAAAAAAGGTTGGAACTTTAAATATATGTGTGTGTGTGTGTGTGTGTGTGTGTGTGTGTGTGTGTGTGTGTGTGTGTATATATATATATATATATATATATATATATATACCTGCCACAAGGATATGTGCATCTCCTTCTGTATTCTTCTGCATGTCCACTTATTGACTATTCTCAGGTGGTAATTCTGGAGAAATTCCAAGTTTTAAAAATATGTCAGGCAGTTCACAAGTTAGCAAATATTCTTTTACAAGACAAGAGTCTCTGAATTTATCTAAGCATGGTAAAGTTTAAAATAACACTATATTTGAAGTCAGAAAAGGTGAGTTTACATTCTGATCCTGCTTACCAGCCATGTGGCTATTAGACAGTTACTTAACTAAGTCTCATTTTTGTCACCTGTCTGGTTTTCAATTTTTTTGGAATCTAGACTGATGAAGATACTCGAAAACCAAAGCACGTATTTTTTCATGAATCGTCTCATTTACTCTACCTAGGGCAGATAAAATTATCTCTGTTTTGTAAGAAATGGGCTTGGAGATTTCCGTTGACTAGTGCAAGGATAATACACACAGTCACAACAGCTGCTCTGTCCTCTGACACCACACCACCTCTCGTATTCAGTGGGGTGCATCTTTGTTATTATCCTAATTGTATCACCTTTTAAACACTTTAAATTTAAAAAATTTTAATTTTATTATGGTTCTTTGAAAACTGATAATTCTCTGTAACAATACTTAGAAAATAATCCCTACTCATTATATGAATCTGATACTCTGTTTAAGGTATTCATATCAGACCTTGAATTAATTCTCATAGCAGTTTTCCATTTTGTGATAAGGAAGTATTAAATAGGAAAGGAAAATTGGCATCCTATTCATATTTTAATTTCAGTTTTTTTGCATGTAATAAGAAAAAAATTATTATAAAAAGTTTAGGTAGTAATCTTAAAAGTATAAAAAATTCTATCAATTTCCGCAAGAAATTTGAGGTAGTGGTGTAAGTTTCAAAGAATTTATGGACCTATGGTATATTCCTGGTAAGTAATAGTTTATAGTTTTGTGGCTTTTTTTAAGGAACCAATAATTTTAAGTCTGTGTTTTTGTGTAAATTATGAGATTTCCTTGGGAAAAGAGTTTATTTTGTTTTTTTCTTTTATAGGAACAATTGGCTTCTTTGCATGCTTTTGGTTTGTTACCAAAATATACAGTGTGGTGAAGGTTGACTGAAGAAGCCAGTGTGTCCAGTTAAAACAGAAATAAATTAAATTCTTCATCAACAAAGACCTGTTTTTGTGACTACCTTGAGTTTTATCAGATTTATTGGCCTAGTAATCCTTCAGAAACAACATAATTCTAAATACACCTCTTCCCGTACACCTGTCCCCACAAAATGTGTTTTCAACACTAAAACATTTGTATTGTGATTTGATTAAGTATATATTCAGTTGTTCTCAGTGAAGAGCAAATTTAAATATTATGTGCATTTGTAAATACAATAGCTATAAAATTTTCAATACTTCTAATGACAGAATAGAGGAGGCCATATTAAACAGTACTGATGAAATGCAGGACAGTTCGTTGTAAATAGGATTTTCTAGGCACGGTAGGTGGAAAGAATTATTTTTCTTTGAAGGAAATGACTTTTTATCATGGTAATTTTGAAGGATGATTCATATGATGTGTTTATTGGGGGGATGTGGCTTTTAAAAAAATCTTGTCTTGGTTGTAACTGTTCATATCTTCTTTTCTGTGTTGACTTCATTATTCCCATGGTATTGGCCTTTTAAACTATGTGCCTCTGAGTCTTTCAATTTATAAATTTGTTATCTTAATAAATATTGTAAAAATGTCTGCATTGCATCATTACCTATTGTATATTCAAGGAGAGTCTATAAATAGAAATCTGTTTACCAATGGTATTTTAAAATGGTTTTCACTGTTTTATCAGATTTTGCTGATTTTTGTTTATATAACATTTTCTTGGTTGATCTAAATGAAACTCCAGCCTCCTCGGTCTTGTGACAAACCTGGAATTTTCACTATTAGGCAGTAATAGAAATTTTAGTTGTGCATATCTAGCCAGATAAATGATGTAAGTCTAGTAGTTAATATGGGCCCACTACATTGTCATTAAGGATTTTATGTTTTTGACCTGTTTTTCAAAATACAGTATTTTTTTAAGTCCGTATTTATTTATACATTAACAATGACTAGCAGATCTTCCCCTTTGTGATTACATTGTCTTAATTTGGATTTCACAGTTTTATTTCTTAGAGTTAAGAAATAACTATTTCTCTTTCACATTCATCTAATTAAAAAACATTTATGTGGAAATAGAAGTTTGGGATGATTTCAGAAACTTTAGTCTGCGTATACCTATAAGAATATTCATCTTGTATGTTAGGGGCTCAGTGCTTGCTGCTTATGAGAACAAATCAGGTACTGTTTACACTAAATTGACACTAAAATTATTAACTATTGTTCATATGATATGGGCTCTTACTCAATAGTTTTAGGTCGATATCCCTTTTTAAAACAACTAACGTGTCGGTGTTGAAGCATGAAGGAGCTCTGGTTATTTTTACCTTCTCACATAGAGATTTAAGAGAAGTTCTTTTCAAATTTATTTTCTACATCTCTTGCAGTATATTTAGTTTTTTATGTATAATACCGTTAAAGTACAGTTGAGATAGACTGATTGACTAAACAAAGAAAAGGTTTATAAAAAACTCTGGATTCAGAACTAGGCTAGTTTTGTTGATCAGAATTAAGCATCTTCAATCTTACTTTTCCTTCAGTGAACCGATTAGCTTAGTAACTAAAACTTACAAAGCCAACTTACTGCTTTGATAGAATGTTTTCCTATAAAATTTTTATTTGTCTATACTTTGCAGTAAGCACATTTCACATTTAAATAATGAGGCCGTTAGAAAAACAAAAACATCAAAGGAAAAGATTTAGCAGGGAGTAATGATGAAAAAGCCAGTAAAGAGGAAAGGCCAGTGGTGAGAAGGGCCCGTGAGGACACAGCCTTTTCTCTGTGGCTTTATCAGGACTTCCTGAGGAGGAGTCACTGCCGTGGTTCTAGCTGTATGTAGAAAAATATGTAGAAATCTGTATGTAGAAAGTAATGCTGCCACGGTGCTGCGAACACAGAGGGCAGTCACATGATTTCTGAGTCCTTTTGCCTTTTCTTGTCACTTCAGAATTTGCCCAGTTATGCCTTTTTCTCAGTGTCCCAACTTTTGGCTAATGGGAGAAGCTTAAGCAATGCCAGTAGTGAAAGTAGTCTTAATTAGCAATGCTGTTTAACATTTGCAGTTTGGGTTCGATGGCACTTGACCAGTGCTGGAAGTGAAAGGAGTGCCTCAAAAGGGTGCCTGCCACTTAGGTAATGGAGCAGTTGGGGGAAGTAGCTGAGGATAGACCTTTCCGTATGCATCACACCATACGAGGTATGAAGCTTGTGCACGGTGCAGCCCAGAAGTTGCTATATGGTCATACATGGGCATCTGGTGCCTCTGTTCTAGTTGATGTTTGACTTGAAAATTAACCAATACCTTAAATCTGTGCTATCAGTCCCTCATACTTTCATATATACTAGCTGAGATTATGCAGTGACGTGAGTCATAAAACACTTTTAAAATTACAAAGCATTACAGGCCTTAAAGATTTTTTAAATGATTAACTTTAGAAGGCTTAATAAAGGCCTGCTTTTGGTTTTTAATGAACAGGTTAAATGACCTCTGTTAACAGAATTCATTCCTTACCTTTTGCCTATGGATAGCAGGACGGTCTGGTATTTCATTAATGTGTAAATTTATGTCATTAAGAAAATATTTTTCCATATTTGTATTTTTCTCCTACAGCCTGAATAGTGGCCATAACATCTCTGCCTGCAGTGAAATCTGTATGTAGAAAATAATGCTTTGCTTTCTCAGAAATTTTTACTTTGACAGAGTCAAACCTGTTTGCTTCTACTGATTTGTTCTCTCCTTAACTGTAATTTGAAGTCTAAACACTAAAAATCATTGTTTCTGCACATTTCTCTAGCTTTTGAAATTCTGGATTCCTTTGTCCTGTTCATTTGAACTATCTTCATTCTCATATTTGATTATCTTTTGTTCTCTTTTATTCTTTGGCCCACTGGTAACAGTTGACATTTTCATTAATAATGAATTACTTTATAAAGAAGAAAACACTGGTTCTTAAAAAAATCCTATTAATTATTTCCTTTGGGTATTTTTAGCAAAAAGCAGTTCTAGGCCACATGAATGGTCTTGACCTTGATGTATATAGGTTCTAGGTCATTAATTTCTCTGGGAAGAGTTAAAAATATGGTAGATTTAACTCAAAAAATGATAGATTGAAAAATTAGTGTTTTTTTAATGTTTTATTTTTGAGAGAGAGCACTACTGGGGGAGCAGCGGGGGGGGGGGGGGGCAGAGGATCTGAAGTGGGCTTTGTGCTGACAGCAGCAAGCCTGACAGAGGACTCAAACCCACGAACCATGAGATCATCACCTAAGCTGAAGTTGGACAGTTAACCAACTGAGCCACCCAGGTGCCCTAGACTAGTGTTTCCTTTAAAAGCTAGTTTTTACTGATACTTTATAATCAATGATGTCTACATAGAACTCAAATCTGATTTCCTAAATATAAGCTAAATGTTTTTGTTAGCATTATTATCAAAGAAAATAATAGGCCAGTAAGTCAGAATGGACCAGGCTCTCTTCTCTGGCTGATGCTACACCAGACAAGTTGTGTTGCAGTATTGACTGGGACACTCTCAGGTACAACAGCAAACTAAGGTGGTAGGGTGAGTGTTAGCCACAGGAAGAGTTGCTGCCCGTGTCCTGCTCTAGCAGTGCGAGGGTGGCAGGAGCTGTGGACTCAGAAGAACCCATCCCATGATACTGCTGCTGAGCCAGTGTCCTCAGTGGCCGCCACCACTAGGACTCAGAGGACACCTTCCAGACTTGTTACTCCTCTGCTCTCGATGATGTGACTTTGAAGAACTTTGCCAACCCCTTGAGGAGAGGGGTCATGATGAGAAGCCGATGGAGCTGCAGAAGGTGGTAGAATCTTTAGGACATCAGGAAACCAGATGGTAAGGAATGGGAGCACCTGAGTGTAGTGCATTCACTTTACATGCAGGGAAACTGTGCACCTGTCATTACTGAAATTGCACAAACTAGCTGCCATCAAAAATGCCCCCCCCCCCATTCATAGGTCTTCCTTGAGATCCATTACGTAACTCCTATCAGAGAATTGGGCAATCAACCTATGCAGGATGGGGACCCAGGAATCTGGTGTCTGACAGAACACACCCTGGGAGGCAGTGACCAGTAGGGGCAAGATTCATGGTGGCTTCCCTAAAGCCACAGGGTGGTTTGGACCTTGACCTATGCAGTGATGCGTCTTTGGGTTACCTTTAACCATTCTAGAGGCTGTACGCTCACCTTTGTAAACCTCTTGCTGTGTGTGTGTGTGTGTGTGTGTGTGTGTGAGAGAGAGAGAGAGAGAGAGAGAGATTCAAGCGAGGTGATGTGGAAGTGACGCAGGCTTTAGAATCCTCTACCACTGTTGATCAGATCTCTCCCAGTATAAAGTCTTTGACCCAAGTAATCCTTCCCATCCTCTGAACTCTTTAACAGTGATGTTTGACAGCTCTCCTAATATTGTCTTAAATATTACTCAAATTATTGTTTTAACTTTGCAGGCTTATCTTCCCAAATAGATCACAGACTTCTCAAGGCAGGAACCACTACTTACATCCTCTTTGGTTCATGCCTAGGGCATAACAGTACTTGGCACATAGTAGGTGTGTATTTATTGATTGAAACTAGGAATTTAGGTAAGTGATGTTGATTTTAAATATTTAAATTGCTATAATGATGTAAAGACACCATTTCAATATTTTGTTTATTAGCTCTCAGGTTCTAGAATGTGCTATTTCGATTCCACAAAATTAAGCATTTTAATATGTATCCAGCAACATTGTCTTGTACACTTGTTCTGTGATCACTGACAGTTGTTAAAACAAACCAGCACTGGCAGAACTTGGCCAGCTCCTCTCTACACTTAGTTTGAACTGTTACCCATGGAAGGAGCTCAAACATAAAGCTACAAAGAGGCTAATTGAAATCAGAATGCTGGGTCATTTCTCGTTCAAACAAAACAGATGGCCCTCCTTGCCACACTTCTGTCAAACTTGGGGGTGGGGGGAATGATTAAATGCATTTTTAACTCCCACACATGCTTACTAGGCTCCTTCAAGGAGCTACACACAGCTATTGAGATGCGGGGGTTGGGGGGGGGGACAGAGGGCTTTTATTTACTAGCAGAACTGTTTCCCTTTATTTTGAAGCTTTAAGAAAAAGCACTTTAACAGGATATCTAGTATTCTCAGTTTTGACTTAGATTCTGAATATTTATTTTAATTTTCACTATTTCTATTAGATTTTTCCTTGGGAATAGGTAATCCATGTACATGGTACACAATTGAAACTGTACTAAGGAATATAGACAGAGTCTGCCTTCATCCGCCAATCGCCGAGTTCTCACCCCAGAGATAATCACTGTTAACAGTCTCCTATGTATCTTCCCAGAAATCAAAACTTCATTTTTAATTAATCTACTCAAAACCTCTTATCTGGATCCTCACTTAGCTGACAATATTAAAAAGATTTGGTTTCAAAATTGGTGTGAGGATTTTAAGAAAGTTAGTGTGGAGATAGTGTTTTATTGTGCAGAGTATATCTGGGATGTAGTACAAAGCATCTCTGTTGTTAAGTGACACCCCCAGTGATATTTAATAAATAGGTGAAGTGATATAAGCTACCTCTAAGACCTGTTTGGTGAAACAAATTTGAAGAGAAAAGCTTCTATTGCTCCGTAACTCTCCTACCCACAGTCAGTACATGCTGACAAAAACCAATAAAAGCATTGCCAGATCCCAACTAATGGATGCATCATCTGATTCTATGCACTGCTACACAGAAATGTTGCCCCTTATTACCAATCTTTTAAAAGCAACTTAAAAACAACCCGATGCCCAGCGAAACTGTGCACTTGACTGTTTGTCGTGTTTGCACCTCCCTATTTGCCTCAAGAGCCTGTTCTCACTCTGCTTTCTCTCCACCTCCCCCCTCCTGCCCCTCTTATCAAAGTGCAGTTTCAGGAGAAGTCACAAAGTGATTTCTTTCTACCTCAGGTGTGATTTTCGGTTCTTTAGATCTGTGTCAGAATGGTTGCATCTTTCACCATGTGAATGACAGCAGGATGGGCTTTGTTTCCTGGGGAAGAAAATCCAAAGATCAGTGGGAACAGGCGTGGGGCACAGTTCCTTCTCCGCACCCTGACCTTGCTCCACTGCGGTGGCTGCTTCCCTTGCTCCCCAGTGCTTCGTGCCATGGCTGTGGCTCGCTCCACGCCTCCAGAACAACCACGTGGGGCAGGTTTGAAGGGAACACCCCCTTTCATCTCCCTCACCTGTTCTGGGGCTTTGGCTAGAAGCCCAGGTCCATGGGTATCTCCGAGCATGCTCCGAACTCTGGCTCTAGGCTCTAACCGTTCCCCAGCATGTCCTACCACACACCCTGCTGCCCAGGCTGGTCCAGGAGAGAGACACAGCCCCCACCACACCTACCCCAAGGTAGTGTTGGTAAAAGGCTCCCTAAGTGCCTATGAGTTGCCCTCTTCCACTGGAAGATGTAGCCTATTTTCAAAGTTGGGAAAAATGTGTAAAATCTACTTTTCTCCTTTCTGACTTACACTTACATTCAAATATTGAGTCTCTAGGTTGCTATAGTTACGTATGAGTAAATACATGTGAAATCCTGTCAGCAAGTGGCAAAAGGCTAAAAAGGAGTTAGGTAAAGATGTCTTTTTACATTAAGCCACAACTACCTCTGATTCTCCCAGTGTTCTTGTTACACAAGCAATGGTTTGACCTTTGTGATATTATACTAATTTTGCCAGACTTTCTATAGTATTTGAGTGTTCTGTATACACATTATAAAGAGTAACATATTACTTTTTTTTAAATAAAAAATTTTTAATTCCAGCATAGTTAACGTTCTGTGTTATATTAGTTTCAGGTGTATAATATAGTGATTCAACAATCTATACATACTCAGTGCTCATCACAGTCAGTGTACTCTTAATCCCCTTCCTCTGTTTCACCCATCCACACACACACTCCCCTTTGGTAGTCATCAGTGTGTTCTTTATTGTTAAGAGTGTTTTAGGGGGGCGCCTGGCTGGCACAGTCAGTAGAGCATGTGACGCTTGATCTCAGGGTTGTGAGTTTGAACCCCATGGTAGGTGTAGACATTACTTTATTTAAAAAAAAAAGTCTGTTTTGTGGTTTGTCTCTATTCTTCTTTGGTTAGTTGTTTTGTTCCTTAAATTCCACATATGAGTGAAATCATATGGTATTTGTCTTTCTGTGACTGACTGATTTCACTTAGCATTATACCCTCTAGGTCCATCCATGTTGCAAATGGCAACAGTTCATTCTTTTTTGGCTGAGTAACATTTATATTATATATTATTATATTTTATTTTATTTTATTTTATTTTATTTTATTTTATTTTATTGTATATATGCCACATCTTTATCCATTCATAAATAGATAGACCCTTGGGTTGCTTCCATATTCTGACTATTGTAAATAGTGCTGCAATAAACCTAGGCATATAAATACCATTTCGAATTAGTGCTTTCATATTCTTTGTGTAACTACCCAGTAGTGGAATTACTGGATCCTATGGTAGTTCTATTTTTTAGTTTTTTGAGGAAACTCCATACTGTTTTCCACAGTGGCTGCACCAGTTTGCATTCCCACCAGTGGTGCACGAGAGTTCCTTTTTCTCCACCTCCTCACCAACACTTATTTCTTATGGCTTTGATTGTAGCCGTTCTGACAGGTGTGAGGTGATATCTCCTTATAGTTTTCATTTGCATTTCCTTGATGATGAGTGATGTTGAGCATCTTTTCCAGTGTTTGTTGGCCTTCTGTATATCTTCTTAGGAGAAGGATCTATTCATGTCTTCTGTCCATTTTTAATTGGATTATTTGAGGTTTTTTGGTGTTGAGTTGCATAAATTCTTTGTATATTTTGGATATTAACCACTTATCAGATATGTCATTTGCAAATACCTGATCCCATTCAATAGATTGTGTTTTTGTTTTGTTGATTATTTCTTTTTGTTTTGTTTCTTTTGTTGAAAGCTTTCTTTCAGAAGCTTTTTATTTTGATGTAGTCCTGATGGTTTATTTTTGCTTTTGTTTCCCTTGCCTTAGGAGACATGTCTACAAAAACTTTGCTACATATGATGTCAAAGAAATTATTGCCTGTGCTCTCTTCTAGGATTTTTATGGTTTGGGTCTCATGTTTAGGTCTTTAATCCATTTTGAATTTATTTTTGTGTATGGTGTAAGAAAGTGGTCCAGTTTCCTTCTTTTGCATGTAGCTGTCCAGTTTTCTCAGCACCGTTTGTTGAAGAGATTATCTTTTTCCCTTTGCATATTCTTGCCTCCTTTGCTGAAGATTAATTGATCATATAAACGTAGGTTTATTTCTGGGCTCTCTATTGTGTTCCGGTGACGTATATGTCTGTTTTTGTGCCAGTACCATACTTTTGGATTCCTATAGCTCTATAGTATATCTTGAAATCTTGGATTGTGATGCTTCTGGTTTTGTTCTTCTTTTCAAGATTGCCTTGGCTCTTTGGGGTCTTTTGTGGTTCCATACAAATTTTAGTATTATTTATTCCAGTTTACTCTTTATGTTCTTAAAACCATAACATGACCACTATAGAAAGAAGAAGAATTGTTAGAGGATAGCAAGAAGGAACTGATGTGGTTCGTTATGAGGGGTAGAGTCGTTGCTTGGGTGTTGGGAGACAAACCCGAGTCCCCTCCAATCAAGGCAAGAGACAGTCTTAAAAACCAGTTGGAGGTTGACCAAGCAGTGTTCATTGACTGGGACCTGCTAGTTGAAGAGCCCATATCTACTGGTTTTCTGGTGAACAGAAAACAGGAATCAAATATAGGAGAGGATATAACAGTTAGATGGTAACTGTCATTGAGACAGAATGGAGAGGTTAAGGGAGGACAATGAGTTGGTCTCCATTTATGGAGTCTGAGCTCCTGCTACCATGCCACTTACTCTCTGAATAAGGTAAGTGCCCTCTTGGCTGAACTGGAGTTCAAGATGTTGCCCTTAGTTCATGCCTCTTGTTTCCATGTCTGCACTGGGCAGGGCCAGAGCCAAAGCTCCAGTACTGTGAATACCCCATAAGCACTGAAGAAACAGTATCCAGTAGGTGGAATGCCAAGACATATCATGGAGGGAAGTTCCAGAACTCTCAGTCTGTAGGCAAACAGTAGTCCTCAGGGAGATGAACTGTTGTATGAACTCCCTCCTGTCTTTAAATGGAATTTGATGAATTCCTCAGTCAAAGGCAGGTTTTAGAAGCTGCTCAGGGGCGCCTGGGTGGCGCAGTCGGTTAAGCGTCCGACTTCAGCCAGGTCACAATCTCGCGGTCGGTGAGTTCGAGCCCCGCGTCGGGCTCTGGGCTGATGGCTCAGAGCCTGGAGCCTGTTTCGGATTCTGTGTCTCCCTCTCTCTCTGCCCCTCCCCCGTTCATGCTCTCTCTCTGTCCCAAAAATAAATAAACATTGAAAAAAAAATTTAAAAAAAAGAAGCTGCTCAGGGCCTGGATGCAAGGGAGGCCTGAGTCAGGCCAAGCCACCTGGTGGAACGTGGCTGAACCGACATCCCAGAGAGACCTCCCACGTCCAGACATCCTGCTGGCATATGCCGCCCCCCCGCCCCCCCCCGCCAGGAATCTGTCTTATAATTTCTTAGGTTTTCTGGTGGGTTCTGAGGTATGTGCTGGCTGGGCTTTGGTGACCAGTTACTTTCCTGAGGAACAATGGTCTAAGTGATTGTGTCCAATTCGCGTAGAAATAAAGGGCTTCTAGAGAATAATTAAAACTTCCTCCCTTCTCCCTTTCCTGTCCTCCCTTCCCACTCCATACCCAGCAGAAGCTCCCAGAACTCCTCAACTGTTGAAGAATCAAAGTACATTTCTCTAATGGGGACCAGTAAGGACCAGGACATGGCTCTTTTTTTTCCCCCCTGACAGGAATCATTTCTCTTCTTTCTTTTTCTTCTATTTTTTTTTAATTAGTTTTGAGAGAGAGAGAGAGAGAGAGAGAAGATCTAAAATAGGCTCCATGCTGACAGCAGAGTGCCCGATGCAGCGTTCAAACTCACAAACCATGAGATCATGACTGGAGTTGAAGTTGGATGCTTAACCGATGGAGCCACCCAGGCGCCCCTCATTCTCATTCTTTTTTGAGAGAATTTTAAATTTACGTGCGGTTGTAAGAAATGACAGATCCTGTGTTCACTTTGCCCAGTTTTCCCCAAGAGTAATGTCTTACAAGACCACAGCACAATATCAAAATCAGGACATTGATATTGATACATCAGGATACAGAACATTTCCATCACCACAAGGATCCTTCAGGTTGCCCTGTTATGGCTACTCCCACCTACCTTACGCCCCTCCCACCATCTGCTCTCCATTTCAAGAATGTTATAGGAGTGCCTGGGTGGCTCAGTCAGCTGAGCATCTGACTGTTGGTTTCAGCTCAGGTCATGATCTCAGGGTTTGTGAATTTGAGGCCTTCCTCGGGCTCTGCACTAACAGTGTGGAGACTGCTTGGGATTCTGTCTCTACTCTTCCCCCATGCTCTCTCAATAAATAAATAAATAAACTTAAAAAAAAAAAGTTACGTAAATGGAATCAAGCAGTGTGTGACCTTTGAGATGGCTTTCTTCACTCAGCCTGATTCTCTGGAGATTCATTCAGATTGTTGTGTGCATAACCAGAGTGTGTTTTTCCCTCATTGAAGGACATCTGGGTTGTTTTCAGTTTAGTGCTAGTGTGAGTAAAGCCTCAATGAACATTCTTACACAGGTTTTTATGTAAATGTAAGTCTTCATTTCTCTGGGATAAGTGCCCAGGAGTGAAATCACAGAGTCGCATCTCCCTTATGATAGGATATTGGACATATTTTCCTGTGCCTATTTGCCATCTGTATATCCTCTTTGGTAAAATGTCTGTTGTCCATTTCTAATTGGATTGTTCGGGGATTTTTTTGTTTTCTTTTTTAAGTTTATTTATTTATTTATTTATTTATTTATTTATTTATTTATTTAGTAATCTCTACACCCCACGTGGGGCTCGAACTCAGGACCCAAAGAGCAAGAGTCACATACTCTTCCAACTGAGCCAGCCAGGTGCCCCGGATTGTTTTTTACTGTTGAGTTCAACTCTCCATTTTTATAATATGGATGTATGGCAGACTGCAGTATGGAGGCTGGAGAAGTCCTGAAATTAACCCATTAATCCTATTAGGTTTTGTGCATTCCCTAGATCTCTTACCCAAGGATTAACAAATTGGGGAGGGGGGCCACGTGCATTTGAATCCTTGTTTTCTTCTTTGAATGGGGTGGGGGTTGTCTGCAAGGACAGAGCCTTTCCTGTGTGTGTTTACAGTGGCTAAGAAACAGGGACAAACATCTTTCCCCCAACCTAGTCTCTGAAGGAAGAAAACCAGGGAAAGAGGAAATTTTAAGTTTCATAGTGATGGGTTCCTTGGTCTCCCTTCATGCCCACCAGACTCAGTGAGTCTTAAATCAGTGCTTCTCAAATTTTCATGTGCATGTGAATCAACTAAAGATCTTAAGATGCAGATTCTGATTCACTGGGCCTGGGAAGCGTCCATAGATTCTGCTTGTCTCACCAGCTCCACGTAACGTGATGCCCCTGCTTCTGGGCCCAGGTTTACGGAGCAAGGGCCTAAAGACCCCTGGAGCCATTGAGCCCCCCCCTCTCACAGAGAAGGAAACTGAAACCCAGGTGAGTTTAGCAGTTTAGCCAAAGTCACCCACAGTGCCTACGACCAGCCCCTCCCTGCCCCCGTCGCTGGTAGCACCCCATAAACCCCACCACCTACTTAGGGGAAATGACATTCTTCTCAGGAAGCAGTCAGAAAATCCTGCTCTAGTATGCATTTACTGAGCTAATGCAATTCCCTCCTGGAGATTTCTGTGGTTTTAGTCTCCTCTTAAATGGTTTCTGTCCACTAGACAGATTCCAGGCTCTAACAATATAAATGAGCACCTATTTCATAAATTGAGTTTCATCAAACCAGCAGACTAAAAAACTTTCAAGGTCTCTGAGAGTGACATGCTGTTAACCTGGTTACCAGACTTTAGGGGTTGAAGTGTGTCTTCCTAAAACTCCCATGTTGAAGTCCTATCCCCCAGTACCTCAGAATGTGACTATATTTGGACATAGGGCCTTTAAAGAGGTAATGAAGTTTGAATGAGGTCATATGGGTACGCCCTGATCCCATATGACTGTTGTCCTTACAAGAAGAGATTAGGACACAGACACACATGGTAGGGAGACGATGTGAACACACAGGAAGAAGATAGCCATCTAGGAGTCAAGGAGAGAGGTCTCAGGAGAAACCAAGCCTGCCGACATCTTGATCTTGGACTTCCAGCCTCCAGACCTGTGAGAAATACATTTATATTGAGTAAGCCCCCAGCCTGTCGTACTTTGTTATGGTAGCAGCAAACTAACACCCCGCTGTTAGGGTAGAGAGAGATGGGAGGTAACAAAAAGTCCTCGGCATGTTCTACAGAAAAGTGTCCTGGGAGGGTGACTGTCTCTCAGCAGCAGGGCCAGGTTGCAGATCCTAGTTTCTGGGAAGAGGCAGGCCAGGCAAAGAATTCCCATTTTCCAAACTGAGAGAGATCTTTTTGTGCTCCTTCTAATCAAGCTCGTTCAAAAGGAAGCAGCGTTATTCACAACAGCCAAAAGGTGGAAACAACCCAAATGACCATCAACAGACGAATGGAGAAACAAATGTGAATGTATATACAATGGAATATCATTCAGCCTTAAAAAGGAATGAAATTCTGACATGTGCTACAACATGGATGGACCTTGAAAACATCATGCTAAGTGAAATAAGCCCATCACAGAAAAACAAACATTGTATGATTCCACTAATAGGAGGTACCCAGAGTACCTCATATTCATAGAGACAAAAAATAGAGTAGGGCTTAACAGGAGGTGGGAGATCCTGTCCAATGGGCACAGAGTTCATGTTTGGGATGATGAAAAAGTTTCAGGTACAGATGGTAGTAATAGTTACACAATATTCTGAATGTATTTAATGTCACTAAATTGCACACATAATTATGTTGTATATTCCACCAAAATTTTATAAATTTAGCATAAATCTAAAAATTAATATTTTTAAAGAATTATTTTTTTCAAAAAGAGAAAAAGTGTCCTTAAAGAATTTTACTCAGTTTCATCCTCTTAGTTGGGCAGAAGATCTTGCTGGGGAAGGAATGGTGGAAGGAATTTTGGACCTTGGAGTGGTGGAGTGAGATCCGGACCCTGGGGGGCTCTCTAGAGGAGATTTATATGGCCTCAAGTCAGCAAAGGGAGGAAAGTGAAAGTGTTAGGAGGTTAGAGAAGAGAGAATTGGACTTCACCTCTTTTGAATCCCCCTTTCCCTCCCCAAGACTGGCTTGATTTTCTCCACAGTTGTCTGTGTCTCGAAGCTTTGTGTCTTGAGGCACCCCTGCTGCTCTCACTTCACTCCGCTTTACCTGTTGAAGTATCATGTTGAAGGGTAAAATCAGGACTCTTTTACAAATATAAAGTGCTTGCATGTGAAAGCATTTATTTAACTCATTGATTAATGATAGACCCGCTAAGATGTTAAAACCAGATCAAATAAGATTTAGACTTACAGAGATTTATATTCTCTACTGGACAAATCTATTTTGCATTACTGTGAACAGGGCTCATTGGCATCACTAGAGACAGGAAACATTTGCAGGACTGTCAGTTTTCTACAAGTTTACTCATACCTCTACAGAGTTGTAAATTGGTCCAAAGACTATTAAAGGTGCACACACCCTTATCAGATCCGATAGTCCTGGCCAGGCTGGGGGACAATACCCCAGCATTTCACTGGAGGAATACTACTAGTCTTTTTTGTCCATTTCCAAATCTTTGACAATTTTCCCTGCATAGCTCTTCTGCAGAATATGAGTGTGCGTGTCCACGGGGCTCTCCTTGAGTTCTCATCCAACTTCGTGGGTCAGGCATGGATGGGAAGGAACCTGTCACTAAATCCCTGACTGTACCTGAACACGGCCCCCTTGGGTCTGCTCCAACTTGTCTTTCCTGAGCTGAGCTGAAATCACCCTATTAGCTGTCCCCCTCCAACGTTGCTTGAGCCCCACTTCATCCATATCTACATCTTTGAGGGCCCAATATTTTTTCGTGTCAAGGGGGAACAGAGTGTCAGCCAACAGTCCAGCATTTTCTGCCTCAGCATTTGCCATTTTGTCTTATCCAGCTTGATCACCCTTACACTGTGTGTCCGCTTCCTTGGTGCCAAGATGAGAAAACCAGTATCAGCTCCTGTAGTATAAACCTTCCTTACTCATCCTGTGGTATAGGCAGATAACAGCTTACCATGGTGAAGAAAATGAATTCAGCAAAGTTAATATTTTTACCAGTATTTGAAACAGTTATTAAATCGAGTGCCTATTATATGTTAGTCTTTATGGTAAGAGATAAGATAGATTTTTAAAAATCTAATGGGGATAACAACTAGGAAAGCAGATGATTAGCCAACTATCTGAGAAGTGCCTTGACTGTACATGGCGTTGTAATGTCCCCATCTTCTAAAAACTTATTGCTTTGCCCTGATGCCCCGTTGGTATAGGCTCTGTAAGAGCATATTTATGAGTTTCCCCGAGCATATCTTGTTCGGGCAAGCCATGCCACATAGCTGAGTCTTCCCAGTCTTGGCTTGGGTATTTTCACCCTTAGGTAGGTCAGTTAATATGCTTTTGGGGACATCTGGGTTTGATTAGGAAAGAGAAAAGAGTGGAGGGACATGGGTAGATGTTATGGATTAATTGTGTCTTCCGAAAAAATAAGTCAAAGTCCCAACCCCCAGTACCTCAGAATGTGACCTTATTCAGAAATAGCGTCGTTGCAGTTGTAATTAGTTAAGCTGAGGTCATACTGGAGTAGGGTGGGCCCTGATCCAATATGGCTTGTGTCCTTACCAGAAGAGAAAAGACACACACAGGGGAAGGCCGTGTGACAACAAGGCAGAGGCTGAAGCAATGTGGCTGCAAGCCAAGGAGCATCAACGATGGGCAGCACACCACGAGAACTAGGGAGAGGAAGGAAGGGTCCTCCCCTAAAGGTCTCAGGGAGGGCATGGCCCCGCTGACACCTTGTTCTCAGACTTCAGCCTCTAGAACTGTGCGAGAACAAATTTCTGCGGTTTTATGCCACCTGCTCTGTGGATATTTGTCCTGGAAGCCCTAGAAAACTCATACCGTAAGCAACCAATAATGTCTCACATTTGGGAAAAGTGCTCTAAAGTGGGGACAGAACTGAAATTAAAATATCCATCTGTGGGAGCTCTGGAGCCATCACTTCCTCGGGCATAATTTGACTTTAAAGCAGATGATGGACAGATAATAGCCGTTTTCAGGAGGTGACTCTGTTAACCACCCTTCAAAGTGTTTCTGATAATTTTTAGTTTCTGTTCTGTTGAATGTGGATTCAGACTTCTATGCCTTTATCACACCAAATGCCTTTGACCTGAGGGCTTTGGCTGAAAGTGCAGAATTCCGAGGGAGATAGATGCCAACTAACCCATTAACCTGCTCTGACCATCCCAGTCAGGGCTGGGTGCTGGGGCAGGGTGATGACAGCTTTCATGAAGAAGACTTACCCATGCCACTTGCCACAGTTGACAATGGGGCTATTCCAGGGGACAGGAATAGGGTTGGGGTTTTTTTGTTTTGTTTTGTTTTGTTTTGTTTTTTGGAATTTTTTCAGGAGACAGGAAGCAGCAAAATCTGCTATTCTCTGGAAATTGCTATCTGGACTGACAACATAGAAATGTTTTCAATCTGTCCATTACTTCATGCCAAGTCTCTGAGGTTCGACTGTCTTAGCCACTCACTCCTTGAAACTCTTGGCTCTCTCAGTGTGGTTCCCAGATCAGCAACATCAGCATCACCTGAGAACTTGTTAGAAATGCAGATTCTCAAGGCCCTGATCCACACCTACTGGATCAGAAACTCTGCCAGTGGGGCCCAGCAAGCAGAGTTTCCCACAGTCCATCAGGGTGATTCTGATGCCCATGAATGTTTGAGAACCAAAACCTGAATCTGTTGCCATCTGTGGCAATGTATTGCCTTAAGGCACTGCCAGCCTTTTCAGCTGCCTCTTTACTATGTCCTATCCTGGCTCATTCCTCCTTTATCCTCCCTGCTCGTGTGTGAGTATGTATGTGGGCATGAGCATACACGTCAGCAGACATCCAGGAAAGGGTTTGCTATGGTCAGTTTGGTAGGTGGATCTACATGGGTCTGAAGCTCTGATGGGATGTTAGTTAAGCTCCTTAAGTTATAAAGAACAAAGATCCCTTCACATTTTTTCAGGTGGCTGCATTTATTGTAAAGAAACAATGAGAATGAGCATTTCTTACTACACCAATCAGGAAAAACTGTGAAGTGGAATCACATATAATTTGTATGTCTTTGGCTATTAGTGAAGTTGAGCATTTCTTCATATTTTTCCCTTTTATATCTTTGGCTCATTCTTCTACTGGTTTCCTGACATTTTTTGTTAATTTCATCATATATTCTAGGTAAGAGGTTGATAAACTTTACTGTAAAGGGCCCAGAGAGTAAGCATTTTAGGATCTGCAGGCCACATGTCCTCTGCTGCACCAGCTCAACTCTGCTGTTAAAGCGTGTAGCAGCCATGACAATGCGTAAATGCACGAGCAGGGCTGTGGTCCAGTAAAACTTAAAGGCCAGATCCTGCCTGTAAGCGCGGTTTGCCAACCTCTGTTCTAGATACTACATCCTTGTTGGGTTTTGACATTACAGTTACCGTCTCCTCCCTCTGTCCGTGGTGTCCTCTGTTGACCACAACCATTGCATTTTGATGGGTTCACATCTATCATATTTTTTCCCTTATAGGCTGTGCTTTTAGAATTTATTTAAGTTCTTCCCAACCTCAAGATGACAAAATTATCTGACAGTTATTTCTATTGGTTTTATATTTTTGTCTTTTCACATTTAGATTTTGGATTATCCAGAATTGACCTTTGTACATAGTGTCGTTTATTTTCCTCCATATAGTAAACCATTTATTTTCCAACATCATCTGATAAATAATCTATCCTTTCCCCACAGGTTTATGGTATCAAGTATCATATATTCATTCCCCGGTGTAAATAGACCTGCTTTTGAGCATCTTATTCTGCCCCACTCGCTTATCTACCTGTTCCTCTGCCAACAGCACATTGTTTTTATTACTATGGCTTTGTAGTGTGTCTTCATATCTCATGGTACGACTCTTTTCACATTTCCTTTCAAAAGCCTGTGAATCCACATTTATTTCAATGATGCAGACTTCGTAAGTTTTCTGCTACCATTTCCAGGACGAAGCACAGAATATCAAGTCAGGCAAGCTCTGAGTGGTAATACTCTACTCAACATTGTTTAACTACTATTTCTTTTGTTTTTTAGTATTTTATTTTATTTTTTAATATTTTATTTATTTATTTTTATTATTGAGAGAGAGACAGAGAGAGAGCACAAGCAGAGGAGGGACAGAGAGAGAGGGAGACACAGAATCCAAACCAGACTCTAGGCTCTGAGCTGTCAGCACAGAGCCTGATGTGGGGCTCGAACTCATGAGATGCGAGATCATGACCTGAGCCGAAGTCAGATGCTTAACTGACTGAGCCACCCAGGTGCTCCTAAATATTTTATTTTTAAGTAATCTCTATACCCAATGAGAACTCACAACCCCAAGATCAAGTGTCACATTCTCCACCAACTGAGCCAGCCATGTGCCTATTAGCTACTATTTCTTGACTAGCTGCTGAATTAAGACTCTTGGCTTCAAGAACCAAAAACTGAGCTCAAACAACATTAATTTAGAAAATATATACACACTGGCCGGAAATGTGTCCATACACCTGAAGTCTAATGAATGGCTTTATTAGATCTGAGTGTTCAAACAATATCATTAGGGCTCTCTCTCTCCCTCTCTCTTTCTCAGTTTCTTACTGCTTTTCTCTGTTGCTTGTGTTCTCGAGCAGTCTCTCCCCAAAGTGACCTGGATGGTGATACTGTCAAGCTTTCAGTATCCTTACGGCATGGGATATCAGGAGAGGAGATCCCTTAGTCGCTAAAATTCCTTGCCACACCTCCTTTCCCCCCACCCCCAAGGACTCCGATTGGGCCACGTGCCCTATACTGGATCAGTCATGGTGGCAGAGAAAATGGTCATGTGAATGACAACCCCACTAACTAGCAGAGGGGTATTCTCAAAAGGAAAGGTACTGGGCAGACTGAACACCCACAGAATCCACCTCACCTGAAAGAAGCCAAGGCGGAATTAGCAAGCAGCTCTGTCGATGTTAAAGCTGGCTCACTTTCCGCTATGCCACACTGCCATTCAATCATGCTATTGTTACTTTAAACCTGCCATGGTACAAAGTAAGCTCATCATTTTTCCTATAATCATGTTCAAAGTTCAAAGTCTCCAAAAACTACTGCCATTTCCTGGGTCTCCTAGCTGTGAAAATTTGCCTCCTTTCCCATTGATTCAACCTTTCCTTTTACCCTTTGTCAATCTCCTCCCTCTTTCTGTTCCTTCTGGTACCGGTTGTCTACACACCTGTTCGTGGGCTGATCATCTGACCTCTGAACCACTGTACTATCTGTTCCTTACCTCAGTTCATCCTGTGTACAGACACACATTAAACTCCCTAAAGTACAATAAGGGTTGTAGTTTTATTTTTTATTTTATTTTATTTTATTTTATTTTATTTTATTTTATTTTATTTTATTTTATTTTATTTTATTTTTAAATGTTTATTTATTTTTGAGAGACAGAGCATGAGCAGGGGAGGGGCAGAGAGAGAGGGAGACGCAGAATCTGAAGTAGGCTCCAGGCTCCGAGCTGTCAGCACAGAGCCCGACGTGGGGCTGGAACCCACAAACCGTGAGATCATGACCTGAGCTGAAGTCGGACACTTAACCGACTGAGCCACCCAGGCGCCCCATAAGGGTTGTATTTTTAAAGAAAATTCATTATTATTCTTTTTGCTTAAGATGTGTTTCAATTTGTATCACAATAATGCAGCACAGCAGAGCACTCCAAAATTCAGGGGCTTAAAAAAACAAAAAGGATATTTATTATTGGCAAGTGTGTATGTGTCTGTTGAGGTTCAGCCAATCTGGGCTGGGGCAGCTTTGTTTCTCCCTGCAGGTCTGAGGGGCAGCCTGGCTCCGTGGGTCTCTCCTTGCCCACATGACAGTGTGCTTTGCCAGGGTCTGCTCTTCTGACAGTGATGGCAACGGTGCAAAGGGCCACCAGAAACATGGGAGGCCTCTCAAGGCCTGGAGCTTCAACAGACATAGGGTCAAGCTCAAAGTCAAGGGGCAAGGGGAACACTCTGTGCACACTGAGCTGATTGAAGGCTGTGGAAGAATTGGAGTCATCAACGCAGTCTACCATTAAGAGGGTCAATCCAAACTCCACTACCTGGATTTCAAAGTCTCCTATTGTCTGGATACACTCCATTCATCCAACCCAACTCCCCCCCCCCCCCCCCCCCCCGCCTTTGGGCTATTCATTTAGGACACAATTCATGGACTTTGGGAATCTTCTAGAAGCTGGACAATATTGGGCAATCCCAGACAGCAAACCATATTCCAACTGCAGGCCAAACTTAGCTTGCCACTTCTTTCCCACCACACAAAAAAGAGGGGGGAGTTTTATGGGTCCACTCGTTATTGGTAGTGTTTATAAAATAAACAAATGTTAAACAATTTTTCCTCTAGGAAATACACTAAGCCAGAGATCTTCTTTATGATTTTTTTTCCAGTTCTTTGGGGGGAAAAAAATCCCCAGGAATTATTTTCTCAATAAACAATGGCAACAGTTTATTTTTGTTGGATTAAGTTGAATCCTTCCCCACTTTCTTTTTTTGGATTAAGTGGTTGACTACAGAAATGAGAAAGAGATAGTTTTTTCTATTCTTTTTTTTTTTTTTGTATGTGGTTTCTCTGGCTGGAAAATAAAAGCTCTGCATTCTTTCTGTATTCAGTGTACTTCAAAGTTATAAAAATTTAGATAAAGTACATCAGGGTTATGGTTGTTCTAGATTTTAGTCTATTTATAACTTCCTCATATTTCACATTTGTTTGACCTCAGGTTAAAGGGATGCTTTTGAAAAGTATAATGATTTGATCCTAGCAATGGATATAGCAAAGATACCGGGGTCAATAAGTTAAATTAAAAGGCTTAAAATAAAAAAAATAAAAAAAGAAGAAGAAGAAGAAGAAAAAGAAGACGAAAAAACTAGATTTGGCAAACTTTAAGTTTTGGACTGCATGACAATAGAATTTCCTAGCTGTGTCTCATAAAAGAATAATGGTGTGAAAAACATTTTTCAAAGCTTACCAGAGTAAAAAAGTTTGAACCAGAAGAAACTAATTTCCTAATATTCTGACTCATTTTCACAATTTACAGAGAGATTTTCTTTGGATTTGTCTTTAGTACCTTTACACATGTGTTTTGTTTATTTTCTTTTCCACAAAAGTCTGAATAATGCCAAATAATTTGGAGTTTTACAATATTAAATATATGCTTCAGTAATTTGCTTCAGTAATTTGCTGAGAGGAAAAAAGCAAGTTTCAAAACTATATATATGTGATCTTAAAAAATATAAAAAGGAGTTGTGTGTATCTATAACTATCTAGAGAAAGATACATACACACATGCACGAAAAATGTGTAAGAACATGTATATAAGGATGGGGCGCCTGGGTGGCTCAGTCGGTTAAGTGTCCGGCTACAGCTCAGATCATGATCTTGTGATTTGTGAGTTCGAGCCCCGCATCGGGTTCTGTGCTGACAGCTCAGAGCCTGGAGCCTGCTTTGGATTGTTTCCCTCTCTCTCTGCTCCTCTCCCACTCATGCTCTGTCTCTCTCTCTCTCCAAATAAATAAATAAACTTAAATAAAATAAAATAAAATGTTTTAAGAAAAAGAACCTGTCTATAAGGAGGATATCAAAATACTAACAATTACCTTGGTGTGTTAACTTTCTCTCCAGGCCCCTATTTATTTATTTTCATATGTTCCAATTTGTCTATAATGAACATATATTATTGCCTATAAAATACTAAATGGGACTTTTTTTTTTTAAAGAGAATAATTTTTAAAAAAATTGGAGAGAGAGAGAGAGAGCACACATGTGCACATGTCAGGGGGACAGAGGGAGAGGGAGGGAGAGACAGAATCCCTAGCAGGCTCCCCACCCAGCACAGAGCCCAATGTAGGGCTTGATCTCACAACCTTGAGATCATGATCTGAGCAGAAGTCAAGAGTGAGTAGCGTGGCCAACTGAGCCACCCAGGTGCCCCAAAAAAGAGAATAAATATTTAACAATCTGGCCTTTTCACCTGAGGAGTTCTTTCGTTTTTAAAAGTTATTTTGGGGCGCCTGGGTGGCGCAGTCGGTTAAGCGTCCGACTTCAGCCAGGTCACGATCTCGCGGTCGGTGAGTTCGAGCCCCGCGTCGGGCTCTGGGCTGATGGCTCAGAGCCTGGAGCCTGCTTCCGATTCTGTGTCTCCCTCTCTCTCTGCCCCTCCCCCGTTCATGCTCTGTCTCTCTCTGTCCCAAAAAATAAATAAACGTTGAAAAAAAAATTTAAAAAAAAAAGTTATTTTTTTTATTTTTTTAATTATTTTTTTAAATTTTTTTTAACGTTTTATTTATTTTTGAGACAGAGAGAGACAGAGCATGAACGGGGGAGGGGCAGAGAGAGAGGGAGACACAGAATCGGAAGCAGGCTCCAGGCTCTGAGCCATCAGCCCAGAGCCCGACGCGGGGCTCGAACTCACGGATCGTGAGATTGTGACCTGAGCCGAAGTCGGCCGCCCAACCAACTGAGCCACCCAGGTGCCCCGAAAAGTTATTTTATTTTTTTAATGTTTATTTATTTTGAGAGAGTGTGTGTGCACTCACACAAGGGCAGGGGGAGGGGCAGAGGGGAGAGAGAGAATTTTAAGCAGGCTCCATGCTCAGTGCAGTGCCTGATGTGGGGCCCGACATGGGGCTGTGTTAGGGCTCAATCCCATAACCCTGGGATCATGACCTGAGCCAAAATCAAGAGTCAGACACTCAACCGACTGAGCCACCCAGGTGCCCCTTGCCTGAAATCGCATGGCTAGCTTTATTGTTTCATGAGGCAGAAAATCAGAGTGGGAAAGGATGAGTTTGGATGCCATCAACTGCCTTCCTCACCCGGCTGGTCCTAACACGCCCCTAGAGAAGCATGTTGTGTGCAGGACAGTCTGGGCCTGCGTATCAGCTTTTCGTGTGCAACTTAACCAGCATGGAGAAGCTGTCACTAGACCAAGGGGTCAGGCAGATGTTGCTAAGTGAGATACTAACTTATGTTTAGAAAATGTTCTCATGCAGCGATCCTTTATTATGCTGTTATGGATAAGATTAGATACTGACAATATGTGTAGGTTTAGAATTTGGCAGATGGCATTTTACTTCTTATAAATCAAAAGGAATACAGATCTAATTTAACTTAATCTCTCTTTGTGTTTCCAAATGTAGTCTGTTAAAATTTAGATATCTGAGGACGGAAATTATGAGAATTTACGAACAAGGCAATCCCACAACTGGTTTGGAGAACATGCTGAGTGTTAGCTGCTGTTGCTGGGAATGAAGAAATGGACTTTGCATTCAGGGATTTGTGCTTTTCATTGCAACAAGTTCAAGATTTGCTTTGTCCTTTTGTTTTAAATCCTAGAACGACAAATAAAAATAAGAAGAGTGACTAGAGAATCTCAGCCACATGAACAATTATAAACAAAGGGTCCAATTTGTTAGATGGACCATTTTGCCATCCTGGATCAAGGCCATTGTGGGCAGGGGCGCAAAGGTTTAGCAAATGGCGATTAAGGAACAGCTCAGAGCAATTAGATCATATAAAGTCCCAAATGCCTACTTTATCAGGATGAATCCAAGTTTGGCTCCTATTGCTAAAAGAAAAAATAAAAAGCAATGCACATGTTACTTACAAGCAAACCTGAGGGCATGCCATCTATTATCAGCAATAAACAGATTTGATTCTTTTGTAAATGAGATTGTCAGGGCCCAGGGGATTTGTCAGCACCCAGATAATCCTCAAATCATCTGCCTGGCCTACCATGGTAATAGGAAATTGTCCGTAATAAGGCTGGTTAACAATCTTCTTGTCTGGTGCATTAAAGATTATTCCACAAAACCCAGAGGGTCTTAGCCAACCAGCCTTCATTGTATGATTCAACGTTACAAGTCCACAGAGGCTGTGAAGACTGTCACCTGTACAAGTCACTAGGCCCTCACTCTGCACAGCACAGGCTGGGACTCAGGGCGTTTTTTTGTTTGCTTTTTTGTTTTTTTGGTAATGTTTTATTATTTATTTTTGAGAGAGAGAGAGGGGCAGAGTGCAAGTGGGGGAGGGGCAGAGAGAGAGGAAGACAGAATCCAAAGCAGTTCCAGGCTCTGAGCTGTCAGCACAGAGCCTGATGTGGGGCTTGAACTCACAAGCTGTGAGATCATGACCTGAGCCGAAGTCAGATGCTTAACCTACTGAGCCACTCAGGCGCCCCTAGGACTCAGGGAGTTTTTAATGCACTATGGGATATGAACAGAGAACTCGGTGGCCACGGGCATGCCAAAGTGTACACAGTCTCCCACACTCCACATACGAAGATGGCACAGGTGCCAGGCAGATGTAGGGACCCACAGCTTCATGAAGATCACACCCTGGTTTCCTGTTTCTTCTTTTTGCCTTATTGTTCATATGATTCAAATTTAGTGTTTTGAGTAAGTATTACATACCTGTGTTTCAAAAAAGATGTCTCTGGTCTTTCGAGCTATACAGTGTCACTTTGGACTTACAATTGACTTTAAAGGCACTCTTTGAAAGCCAGTTTCTATGTACAGGTGCTCTTGGGAAGGTTTCTTTTAGTAGTGATAGCAGTTTCTTGTTGCTGCTGTGATAAGTTACCATAACCTTGGTGGCTTAAAACAACACAGCTTTATTATCTTGCAGTTCTGGAGGTCAGAGGTCTGACATAGCTCTTGTGGGGATTAAATCAAGGTGTATGCAAGACTGCATTTCCTCTGGAGGCTGGAGGGGAGAAGTGGTTTCCTCACCTTGTCCACCTTCTAGAGAGGTCCGTATTCCTTGGCTTGGGGGCACTTCTCACTCTAGCCTTGATTCCAGGTCATACTTTGTTCTTACTCTGACCTCCTTACCTCTCTCTCCTAACGACTGGTGATTCCATTGGGCCCACCCAGATAATCCAGGATAATCTCCCCACCTCAAGTTCCTTACTGTAATCACACCTGCAAAGTAACATATTCAAAGGTTCTGAGGATTAGCTTGTGGACGTCTTGGTGGGCGGGGGGGGGGGGCATTCTTCTGCCCACCACAGACAATTAAGAGCCTGGCTGGCTCAGTTGGTGCAGTGTGCAACTCTTGATCTTGGGGTTGTGAGTTTGAGCCCCACATTGGTTGTAGAGAGATTATTTAAAGATAAAATATTAAAAAAAATAAACAGCAACGGGGGGGGGAGATAATTAACATACAAGGTGAATTAAAGTAACAAGGAATTATGTAAGGAATAATTTTGTCAGAGGATGCCTCAGATTCAACACTTTGCGTTTAGCAAATGAGTTTTAAACATTTGGTGTGTGCCAGGACACATTAGAGAACAAAACAGGCAAAAATCCCTGTCCTTATGGGGTTTGCATTCAATAAAGACATCATAAATAAGCTCATCATGTAGTAATTTGGAAAATGGATAAGGGCTGTAGAAGAAAGGAAGAGTGAATCAGTGGAAGGGACTGGAGAGCCGCCAGTGGGCGTGGGGGAAACCTCCACCTGCGGACACTAGGAGGAGCTGCTGCACAGTTTTGGCGGCTGAGATTGGTGAAGGATTTTAATTATATAATCAGTGTTTGGCAGCCAGAAGGAATTTTAGAGGACAGCTAGCTTAACTTTCTCAGTTCATAAAGAGGAAGATAAGGCTCAGAAGGTCCACAATCTGGTCGTTAGTTATTCTGCATTTGGCCTAAATTTGAGAGTCTCCTCCTCTCTCCCCAAGAAAGCCAGACATAGTTATCATGTTATCAAAGGCAGTGGCTGTCAGGAGGTGAGGCTGGGAGGGTTTTGTATCAGAGCAGCAGGAGGGATGGATGATCTCAGAGTGTAGTTCTATCTATGCCACTGTTGAAAAATCATTCCACAGAACTTCTAATATGCCTCTTTCTAAGTGCAGCATTCTGAAGTCTTAAATCTGTGACACTGCCCTTCAGCCTTTGAGACTCAGTGTTGGTGAAAATAACCTATATCGGCCAGACACCAAAAGGAAGGGAAAAATGGATTATGACACAGAGACTTTGCTGTTTATAACAAAAGAATAATGTAGCTTCATTTTCCTAATCTTTACTGGTTCAAATGGTTATTTAAGTTATTTAAGCTTTAAATAGTTACAGTAAATCATGGGTTGATTAGTTATTTTCACCCCAGTATCTCCTGGGGTGTGACAATTTGCCAGAGGTGTAGTTGAGCCAATACAAAAGCCCAATATTTCTAAGATTAACAGGGAGATATATTTGAGTTTCATGATAATTACAAGACCAAGTGGTAACAATGCAATGCACTTCTATTTAGGACACCTGTATTTTTTAGGGTAACATTAGTTAAGACTTGAGCACTGAGGTAGATTACAGTCTGGCCCCAGGCAGCACCTTTCCCTAAAAGGCAGTACATTTTTAGATTCACTAGCAGTCCCAGCTGCCTATCCCCTTTCTGCAAAGTCCCCTGGTTGCCCTGCCCCCCTCAAGCAGAGGGGATTCCAGGAGTCTTTCTTTTCTTTTATTTATTTTTAATTTTTTTTTTTTTATTTGAGAGAGAGAGAGTGCACACAAGCAGGGAAGAAGGGCGGGGTGGGGGTGGGAAGAGTGAGAGAGAGATAGATAGAGAGAGAGAAACAAAGAAGGGCAATCCCAAACAGACTCAAACACTCAGTGAAAAGTCCCAAGTTGCAGCTCGATTCCACAACCCTGGGATCATGACCTGAGTCGAAATCAAAAGTCGAGCGCTCAACTGACTGAAACTCCCCAGGCGCCCCCCAGGATTCTTTCTGCTTCTGTATTCCTTTCCCCATATCACCAGCAGATCTCAGGACCCACCCATTTTTCCCAATTATCTGTCTGCCTCTTTTACTAGAGTGAATAGCTTCTTTTTAAAATCTTTTTTTCTTGGGGCGCATGGGTGGCGCAGTCGGTTAAGCGTCCGACTTCAGCCAGGTCACGATCTCGCGGTCGGTGAGTTCGAGCCCCGCGTCAAGCTCTGGGCTGATGGCTCAGAGCCTGGAGCCTGTTTCGGATTCTGTGTCTCCCTCTCTCTCTGCCCCTCCCCCGTTCATGCTCTGTCTCTCTCTGTTCCAAAAATAAATAAAAGTTGAAAAAAAAATTAAAAAAAAATAAAATCTTTTTTCTTATTGTGGTAAAATATACATAACAAAAATTTTATTATTTTAAGTATGTTAAGTGTACAGTTCAGTAATGGTAAGTATATTCACATTGTTGTGCAATCATCACCACCATCCATCTCCAGAACTTTTTTCATCTTATAGAATGGAAATTCTGTACCCATTAAACAGTAATCCTCATCCCCACTTCCTCCCAGCTCCTGGCAACTCTCATTCTCTGTCTCTGAATCTGATTACTCTAGGAAACTCACAGAAGTGGAATCATACAGTATTTTTGTGTTTGTGTGCCTGCCTTACTTCTTTTAACATGATGTCCTCAGCTTCATCCCTGCTGTAACATGCTTCTACATTTTATAAAGATAGCTTCTTGAAGTCAGGAATCATTCAATAAATGTTTAAATTTGTTTGAGTTGAAAAACTGGGTGGATATAAAGGTAAAGTAATGAGATCTGTAAATAGTCCCAAACAGGAGGAAATAAACACTGACAGCCCCATATCAACAGGGTGACAGCCCACAGATCAACAGGCATGCATATGGCCAGAGTGCCTGGTACCCCACACTGACCTGCTGCTTCAGTTCCACCCTCCAGATGTCTCTTGTGAACAATCTCAACCTGGAACTACATAGGCAAGGAAATTCAGGGAGAAGTGGTTCCAGCTGAGCTGTGTCAAAGTGTGAAGGCCACTAAAATGCCATGAGAGTGTATCCCAGGGGCACTTGGGTGGCTTTGGCTCAGGTCATGATTTCATGTCCACGGGTTTGAGCCCCACATCAGGCTCTGTGCTGACCGCTCAGAGCCTGGAACCTGCTTTGGGTTGTGTGCCTCCCTGTCTCTCTGCCCCTCCCCTGCTCATGCTCTGTTTCTATCTCTCAAGAATAAATAAACATTAAAAAAAAAAAGAGCATGTCCCAGACGGGAGAGTTTCCATGTTGACCAGATACAGATAAGAACCAATCCTTCTCTTTGCAATTGTACATATCTGGTGACTTAAAATTTATCCACAATTGTCTCTGGCTTCATACATTGCAAATTTTCTCTTCTACTACCCACATACTTCTGGTGCCAGGTGCCTTAGGGGCCTATTCTTACTGGGATATGACCTCTGACCTTGCATGTCTACATGTGTGAGGCAGCACATTGGACAGTAATATTCCTAGAAAGCATTCCTAAACCAGGACAGCTAGTAATAACTAAACACAGAAGTGCTTGCAAATCACATAAATACAGGGGCATTTGGCTGGCTCAGTCGGTAAAGCATGCGACTCTTGATCTCTGAGTTGTTAAGTTTGAGCCCTATGTTGAGTGTAGAGATTACTTAAAAATAAAATATTAAAAAAAATCACATAAATATAGTCTACTAAATCTAAACCAAATATATCCTGGCCCAACTTACCCTTAGCTGGACCTTCAAAATGCTGCACCCACAGGGGTGCTTAGCTGCCTCAGTCAGTAGAACATGTGACTCTTGATCTCGGGGTTATGAGTTCAAGCCCCATGTTGGATGCAGAGATTACTTAAATAAATACATAAATAAGTAAATAAATAAATATGAAAATGCAGCCATTTCAACACCACTGAACACAAAAGAAGCTTGAGAGAGGGAAAGTTGGAGTACAAAGAGAAAGCACCTTGACTAATGGTAGTTAAAATTTCATTTTTAGGGGCACCTGGGTGGCTCAGTCGGTTGAGCGTCCGACTTCAGCTCAGGTCACGATCTCGCGGTCCGTGAGTTCGGGCCCTGCGTCGGGCTCTGGGCTGATGGCTCAAAGCCTGGAGCCTGCTTCCGATTCTGTGTCTCCCTCTCTCTCTGCCCCTGCCCCGTTCATGCTCTGTCTCTCTCTGTCTTAAAAATAAATAAAACGTTAAAAAAAATTTTCATTTTTATACACTTTACGAACACAAATGACCTAGAAAGGGCCCATTTAAGTCAGGAACCCTGAGGCTTAACCTCCACTGGCTTCAGGTAAAGTTGCCTTTGGCTCCTTCCATGCTAAGCATTAGTTCAATTGATTTTTGTTTTAATTTTTTGTTAAGAATATTTTCCAACATACACAAAGTTGAGGAATGTGTAACAAATCCCATTCCCACCTCGTGTACCCATCACTTGGCTTCAATAATTATCAGTATTGGTTCATTATTTTAGTGTCCCCCATTGCCACCCCCAAGCTTATTACGCTCTAGAGGTAATGTTTCTGGCCCCTATCCTTCTTTCTCAGATCTCTGCAAGGTTCTTACCCTACCAGATTGCTTAATTAAACAGGATAATATGTCTTTCCTAAATTTCCTATTTTTAAATGTCCTTGGGGATAAACATGTACTTTTATTTTTGTTTTAGAGGCTGTGAATAAAAACAGATTTGACTACCTCAAAGGAGGAACGCTGGATCCTTTTCTCTATTATATCCAGAAATATAGGAAATTAATAAAACCTTATTTTAAAATACACAAAAATTAGAAAACAGCTCTTGAAACCTATGAGTTAGTAATCTCATGAAGAAGCTCAACAAAACCACAGAAGTCCTGGTGAGAATGGGCATAGCTACAATTTCTTCAAGCAGAATCTGAAAGAAATTGAATCACCTCTTGTGGGAGGTCCTACTTTACTTAAAAGGCCACAAGGCCTGGGGCATTTTAATAAGGAGAACTACTCATATAGCAGTTCTTGGAATTATAATGAAGCTGGTGGAACATTTTCACATTATATTTATTAAATACCTACTGGTTACAAGTCACTAACCCAGGTGCTGGGGGCACACAGCACTGACAAGATAACCAGGTCCCTGATCTCAAAGAGCTCACAGTCTATTCCTAAAGATGTTGTTTTTTTTGTTTTGTTTTGTTTTGTTTTTTTAAATTTTTTTTTCAACGTTTATTTATTTTTGGGACAGAGAGAGACAGAGCATGAACGGGGGAGGGGCAGAGAGAGAGGGAGACACAGAATCAGAAACAGGCTCCAGGCTCCGAGCCATCAGCCCAGAGCCTGACGCCGGGCTCAAACTCATGGACCGCGAGATCGTGACCTGGCTGAAGTCGGATGCTTAACCGACTGCGCCACCCAGGCGCCCCAAGATGATGTTTTTTAAACTAGAGCACTAGTGGCTTTTCTAAGAGGGGACTTCCCACATGACCCTAGCACTGTCCCCTAAATGACAATAATACAAGCCCCCCTCCCTTTGATCAGTGGGCAGAAGTTCCCTCCCACCTTGAGAACCACTGAGGGAAAGGCAACAATAAGAAAGTAAATTCATGGAGAGCCTGGGGGGCTTAGTTAAGCATCTGATTCTTGGTTTGGGCTCAGGTCATGGTCTCACAGTTTGTGGGACTGAGCCCAGAATAGGGCTCTGCGCTGACAGCATGGAGCCTGCTTGGGATTCTCTCCCTCTCTCTCTCTGCCCCTTCCCCACTTGCACTCTCTCTCTCTCTCTCTCTCAAAATAGATAAACTTTAAAAAAATATATTAAGAAAAAGAAAGAGAATTCACAAACCCATAAAAATTGTGATATGGGCTGCGATGGAAACCGTCAGGTTGCTGTGCCAGTGGAATAGATTGGGAGGACACTCTAGTTTGGGCAGTCAGTGCAGGCCTCTTTGAGCAGGGGGCAAGTAGTCTAAATGTCCCAGAGGACAAGAAGGTGTAGCTGTGAGTGTTCTGGAAGGTAAGGAGCAACATGCATGGTAGGTAAGGGCCCTAAAGTGGGAAATGGCTTAGTGAACTTAAAAAAAGTGGAAAGAAGAACATGGGGCTGAAGTAAGGTGGAGAGATAGGCAGAGGTCAGATCCTGTAAGGCCTTCAGAGTTGTGGTGATGAATTTGGGTTTTATTCTAAATGCTTCCTAATGGAAGCCACCAAAGGGTTTTAAGAAGAGAATTGATGTAATAATGGTAATAAGGAGAAGTAATTAATGCCACTGAGCACCTGCTCTGGGCCAGCAAGGCTTTAAGCTCTTTATATATATTAACTCAATTTATCCTTATAACAGCCCTATGAGGTGAGTATATTTATATTCCCATCTTATAGAGGAGGAAACTGAAGCACGGAGAACTTAACTTGCCTAAAGTCTAGTACAGTCTGGGAACCACTTGCTGAACCAAGTAAAGTGCTGAACTAGTAAAGTTTAGCACAGCTAGTAAAGCCTGTGTTAATACCTTAGTCCCCCAACTGTGAAGCGGCAGGAGTTGTATTTGCTGAAAGTAGTGCAATCTGGCAGGAAGGACTTAGAGTGAAGAGTTGTGTTTGCTGCCCTACTTCAGAAGCATTTCTCTGACCTAGAAAGTTGCCCATATCTATTCTGATCCTATTGCAGGCATATGTATCCCATGATGGATTAACTGTTAATTAAGGCATGCACATGGTGAGGCTCACATATTAGGCAGTACTTCTAACAACAAAAACAATGAATCCCTCGGAAAATTGGCCTGTTCTGGCTGGGAAAACGCAAAAGTCGCCTTAAAAACCCAGAAGCACGAAGAGAAGTAACTGGATGGAGTCACCAGAAAACCTCTGAAGAAGTGGCCATCCATTCCGTGCCTCTGCTCTGCCCGCCATGATAGCGGACAAGAAGGTTCTGAGCTCTCAGACATCCCTGGTTAGGGGAGGGAACAGGTGCTCCAGGCAGCGGGGCGTGACTTGCAGGGACGAGGTGGGGCTGGGCTGGGCTTGTGGGGCGGGGCCACGTGGGGGGCGTGCCCACGGGCGTGGCGAGACGAGGAAGGACCTGTCTGAGGCGGGGCGCGCGCGTCAGGAAGATGGCGCTGCGTCTGCTGTGGAGAGCGCCACGCGGAACGGCGGCGGCGGCGCTGCCGAGGCTGTGAGTGCAGGTCCCTGGTCCCCCGCCACCCGGGCCGGCCTCCCCAGTTCCTGCCGGGAACCCCCGCCGGCCGGGAGCACCGTGCCCCTGTCGCGCGCCGGCTCGACCTCTGCCAAGGTCGCCGACGCCCAGCGAGGGTCGCCCGTCCTCCGCGTGCCTCCCTGTGGGAGGGTCATTGCTTGGGGGCCGGGAAAATGGGTACAAACATTCGATTAGCAGCCCCAGAACACAAAACCAGCCCCCCGCCCCCCCCCCCCCCACAAGTGGAAACCGCGAACGTGTGCTGTTTGATGAAAGGGGTCTTGGAATCAGCGTCCGCGAGGCGGCTCGCCTGCTGAGGGAGAACACCCTTCGCTCGTTGGTTCAGTACAGCGGTTCCCAAACTGGTCTCAGGACCCCTGTATGCGCCGAAAAACTATTGACCCCGACGAGCTCTTGCTTGTATCTAGTAATTTTTGCGGCGTGAGGAGTTAAAACAAGTTTAAAAAAATCTTCATTTACGAATAACACACCCGTTGCATTTTAACACACCCATATGTAGTGAAAGAGTGGTGTGGTTTTAGATTTTCGAAAGTCTCTTTGGTTTAATAGAGATCAGCTGGAGTCTCCTCTCCGCTGATTTGGAGAAGGTTTACAAAGCAGTTCCGGGCTCACGGAGGTGCTAGTTGGAAAAGGGAAGACCTCTCAGACCGTGTCGAAGCGGGTCGGGAACTCTCAGGTGTGCTGGGACCGCCCTTGGATAGCCGCTGGGCTAGCAGTTGCCTACTACGTGCGCACACGTTACCTTATCTGGCTCCCTGACCACCATGTGAAGAAGTCAGAACGAGGAAACTGAGGCTTGGAGAGGCTAAGTGACGCCAAGCAGAGAATGGCAGAGTTTGGTTTAGAAACCAAGCCTGTGGCTCTTGGTCTGGAACTTCTTCCATTTGCTTGCTCCCCGCTTCCGGACTCTCCAGTGTGTCCCGCGCCAGGCCCTACCCCGTCTGGTACATCCCGCCTTCCCCTTTCCCAGACCTGAGCCTGGTATGTGGCCCTGGGCTCAGGGGTTCACCCCTGGAACCAGAGATGGCTGCCAAGGCGGTAACACCCAGGCCCTTCCAGAAGGCCCCCTTTTCCTTCAGTAATGTGGTCCAGTGACCACATGCAGTCACCTATTTCTAAGGCACTTGGGGCTCATCTCAAAGTGCTCTTTGCCATCTTTAGCGCCTGGGCTCATTCTCCACACACACATATCCTACGAAGGCCGTGGCAGCAGGCTTTCGTGCTGGGTGCTTCAGGGAGCCTGCTTCCTGGGTTAAATCCTCTGTTTCCGCATCTTCAGAACACACAGAATTGGGAGAAGTAAAGGTGCTAAACGTCAGCTTAGAAAGGTCTGCCTAGAGATGCCTTAATTTCTAGTTAGGTTGCATTTAAGCTTCAGGCCGGTAGACCTGCTTCTGGTGGCTCTTTCCTTCTGTTTTTAGAGTGTCAGGACCATTGCTGCTAGGCGGGGACCATGCGAGTGCTGTCCTTGATGCCTCGTTTTCCACCCTGCCTCTGGCCCTGCTGCTTTCTGTAGCCACTGCTCAATTTATGTAAATACCTGCCCTCAGTCTCGGGGAGCATAACTCTCCACTCCTAGGGATGCTATTGGTTCGACTGTCTTTTAAGTCCTCTCTGCCGACAGAGAAAATTAAAAAAAAAAAAAAAAAGTGTGAATAGTAACCCATATATATATACCTTCATCTATAAATATATATATTTTTACAATAGGCTCTACACCCAAGGTGGGGCTAGAACTCACCAACCTGAGATCAAGAGTTACGTGCTCTACCGACTGAGCCAGATGCCCCAGAATATTTCTGTATAAAACCACTGTATCTATATTAACCTAAACCTGAGTTCATACTGCCTCCAACTGTAATCCATTGCCACATGGATCATTCTAGCCTCCTCCCCTTTGCTTGATTAATAAATTTTCACCACAACAGTTAGAAACCTGGCTCCCATCATCCACCATCCAGTTACTTAATTGTCCAGTTTTAGCATACCCATACAGCAGTATTTGAATTGTTAGGCCATACTCTGGGGGAAAGAACTGTCAACGAAGTACAGTACTTGTGTGCAGTTCCTGTTCCTTTAGTCTTACAGGTGCCACTCATTTCCACAGTTACTTAGTTCAGGGCCTATTTCTCCCATCCCCTTCAGTGAGGTTGTTTCACACATTTGCAATACAGTTTGAGAGTCCCTTGTCATAATCTGCATTATTTCCTACCTCCCACATGAATTTTTTTAAATTGCATATATTAAGGTTCTTTTTGCTATAAAATTCTGTGGATTTTGACAAATGCATAATAGCATGTATCTACCATAAGAGTATTATATACAGAATTGTTTTATTTCCCTGAAAATCCCCCTGTGCTTCACCTGTTTGTCCCTCCTGGCTTCTCCCAAACTCCTGATCATATTCCTGTCTCTATAGTTTTGCCTTTTCCAGAATGTCATAGAATTGGAATTACATAGTATGCAGTCCCATTAGACTGCATTCTTTCACTTAGCAATGTTCATTAAGGTTCCTCCCATGTCTTTTTCATGGCTTCTTAACTCATTTTCTTTTACTGCTGAATATTCCATTGTAGAGATGTTTCACAGTCTGTCCACCTATTGAAGGACATTTTAGTTCTATAAAGGTTTAATAAAGCTACTATAAACATTCTCGTGCAGATTTTCTCTGGGTATAAGTTTTCAAATTAATTGGGTGAATACCTAGGAATATGATTGTATGGTAGCTTTGTAAGAAACTACAAACTATCTTCCAAAGTGCCTGTACCATTTTGCATTCCAATCATCAATGGAAGGATGCTGTACATCCTTGCCAGCATTTAGTATTGTCAGTTGAAAAAACTTGTTTAGTCATGCTAACAGGTGCGTAGTGGTAGCTGTTGTTGGTCTAATGTTCGTTTGTTTTAACTTGAAATTCCCTGATGTCAGGTGATGTTGGACATCTTGTCATATGTTTATTTGCCATCTGTGTATCTTCTTTGGTAAGGTGTGTATTCTGATCTTCTGCCTACTTCTTAGATTGTTTTCTTATTGTTGAGTTTTAAGTATTTGTTGCATAGTTTAGATATAAGTCTTATAAAAGATATATGTTTGGCAAATATTTTCTCCCAGTCTGTGACTTGTCTTTTCATTCTCTAATGGTATCTTTGACAGAGCAGAAGTTTTCTTATTTTAATGAAATCATGCTTACTTTTTCTTTCGTGGATCATGCTTTTGCTGTTATTTTTGAAAACTCATTGCCAAATCCAGAGTCACATAGATTTTCTCCTGTATTTCCTTCTAAAAGTTCTACAGTATTATGTTTTATACTTGGGCCTGTGATCTATTTTAAGTTAGTTTTTATAAATAGAAGGTGTTTGTCTAATTTTTTTGGATGTTGATCCAATTGTTCCATCCCATTTGTTGAAAAAATTGTCCTTTCTCCATTGAATTGCTTTTGCTCCTTTGTCAAAGGTCAGTTGGCCCTATTTGTGTGGGTCTGTTTCTGGACTCTTAATTTTGTTATATTGACCTGTGTGTCTGTTCTTTTGCCAATATTATGCTGTCTTTATTACTGTAACTTTATAGTAAGTCTTGAAGTTGGGTAACATCAGTTCTCCAACTTCAGTTTTCTTTCATATTATGTTCGCTATTCTGAGTCTTTGCCTTTCTGTATAAACTTTAGAATCAGTTTGCTGATATCCACAAAATAGCTTGCTGAGATGCGATTGGAACTGCATTGAATCTATAGATTAAATTGGGAAGAATTGACATCTTAACAATATTGAGTCTTCCAATCCATGAATATGGACTATTTCCCCATTTATTTAAATGTTCTTGATTTCTTTCATCAGAGTTGTATAGTTCTCTGCATACAGGTCTTGTACATGTGTTGTTGGATTTATACCTAAATATTTCATTCTTTGGGTGCTGTTGCAAATGGTATCGTGTTTTAAATTTCAAATTCCAATTGTTCATTGCTAGTTTATAGGAAAGCAATTATCTTTTAAATATTAATTTTGTGTCCTGCAGCCTTGTCATAATCACTTATAATTTACATGAGTTATTTTTTGTGAGTCCTTTGGGATTTTGTACATAGATGATCATGTAGTTCTCAAAAACTTTTTAAAAAATTAATTAATTTTAAGAGAGAGACAGTGTGAGTGGGAGAAAGAGAGAAAGAATCCCAAGCAGGCTTCACTGTGCCAGGTGTGGAGCCTGATGCAGGGCTTGAACCCACAAACTGTGAGATGATGACCTGAGCTGAAACCAAGAGTCAGACACTTAACCAACTGAGCCACCCAGGCATCCCTCAAAGACATTTTTATTTCTTCTTTCTCAAGATGTGTGCCTTTTTATTTCCTTTTCTTGTTTTATTGCACTAGCTAGTGGCTCTAATAAGATGTCAATAAGAGTGATGAGAGGTGGCATTCTTGCCTTGTTCCCAATCTTAGGGAAAGCATCCAGTTTCCCATCATTAATTATGATATAAGCTGTATGTATTTTGTAGATGTCTTTTATTCCCTATTTGCTGATACTTTTTGTTTTTTATTGTGAATGGGTGTTGGATTTTATCAGGTTCTTTTTCTGCATCAATTGATATGGTTTTCCTTGTTTAGCCCGTCAATGTGGCAGATTACATTAATTGATTTTTGGATGTTGAACCAGCTTTGTATCCCTGGAATAAATTCTATTTGGTCATAGTGTATAATTCTTTTTATACATTTTTGGATTTGATCTGCAGATATTTTGTTAGGGGTTTTCTATCTATGTTCATGAGAGATATTGGTCTGTAATTTTCCTTTTTTGTACTGTGTGTGTGTGTGTGTGTGTGTGTGTTTTGGGGGGGTGGGGAGAGAATGCAGGTGTGAGTAGGGGAGAGGCAGAGGAAGAAAGAGAGAGGAAATCTTAAGCAGGCTCTATGCCCAGCATGGAGCCTGGCACAGAGCTTGATCTCACAACCTAGGCCAAAATCAAGAGTTGGTTGCTTAACCCAGTGAGCCACCCAAGCGCCCCTGTAGTGTGTTTATTGGTATTGGTTTCTGTGTATCTCATGACTTTTTTGTTTCTCTATTCCTTCTTTACTGCTTTCTTTTGCACTAAGTGAATACTTTGTAATGTTTTAATATTTTAAATTTCTTTAATGATTTTTAACTACTTTTTTACTTTTTAAATTGGAGTATAGTTGACACAGTTTTTTTTTTTTTAATACTGTTTTTAAAGAGATTTTTTAGTGGTTACTCTAGGGCTTACCATGTACATTTTTGAAAAGAATTGTGGTAAAATAAAATACATGTAACATAAGCTTTGTCATTTTAACCATTCTAAGTATACAGTTTAGTGGCATTGCCACATTCACACTGTTGTGCAACCATTACCACTATCCACATTTTTTTCCTCACTCCAAACAGAAACTCTGTACTCATGAAGCAATAATTCCTTCTCTATCACCTGGTAGTCCCTAGTCTACTTTCTGTGTTTCTGAATTTGCTTATTTTAGATATGTAAGTGGGATCATATAATTTACATTCTTTTGTTTCTGGCTTATCTCACTTTGCATAATGTTTTCAAGAATCATTCATGTTGTAGTATGTATGAGAACTGAATTCCTTTTTATGGCTGGCTAATATTCCATCGTAAGTATATCACCATATACATATTAACTTATAAGAATCTACTTTTGATTTATACTAGATTCCAGAAGAGAAATGTTACTTCTATATAGTTCTATTTCCTTTTCTTCTTTTTTGTGGTATTATAGTTATACATATTATATTTATTTCTTTTTTCTTTTTTTTTTTTTAGTGTTTTTAATTTATTTTTGAGAGAGAGTGTGTGTGTGAGTGGAGGGGGGCAGAGAGAGAGGGAGACACAGAATCTGAAGCAGGCTACAGGCTCCGAGCTATCTGCACAGAGCCTGATACGGGGTCCAAACTCACCGACTGCAAGATCATGCATGACCTGAGCCAAAGTTAGACGCTCAACCAACACCACCCAGGTGCCCCACATATTATATGTTACAAACCCAGTATACATTGTTGTAGTTTTACTTATTTTATGTCTTTTAATTGATTAAAAAAAACTTTTTAAATGTTTTATGTTTGAGAGTGAGAGAGCGTGAGTAGGGGTGGGGCAGAGAGAGAGGGAGACACAGAATCTGAAGCAAGTTCCAGGCTCTGAGCTGTCAGTAACAGAGCCCCACACAGGGCTCGAACCCATGAACTGTGAGATCATGATCTGAGCCAAAATCGGATGCTCGACTGACTGAGCCACCCAGCCGTCCCTTAATTGATTAATTTTCAAAGAAAGCTCCATGCCCAATGTGGGGCTTGAGCTCATGATCCTGAGGTAAAGGGTCGCATGCTCTACTGACTGAACCAGCCAAGCACCCCAATTTTATGTCTTTTAAACTTAGAGAAGGAGACACAAGTTCACAGACACAAGTTCACAGACACACACACACACACACACACACACATTTTGTAGTATTTGTTATACTTACTTTCTTATTTACTAGTTCTGGTTTTCATTTGTTCCTATAGAGTTGAGTCACCATCTGGTGCCATTTTTTAACACAGTACATCTTTGTTCTCACCTCCTTTGTGTTGTTATTGGTAAATATACTACATTTCTATATGTTACTGGCCTGACAACACAATTATATAATATTCTTTTATATAGTTGCTTTTTAAATTAGACAAGAGAAGAAAGGAGCAGGAATGTGCATTTATCCTTAATTACTTTATTACTATTTGTGTATGTGTGTGTATGGATTTGATCTGTCTGGGATCACTTTCAGCCTGAAGAACTCTCTTTAGTATGTCTTTAAAGTTCTTAAAAAAAAATTTTTTTTTAACGTTTATTTATTTTTGAGACAGAGAGAGACAGAGCATGAACGGGGGAGGGTCAGAGAGAGGGAGACACAGAATCCGAAACAGGTTCCAGGCTCCAAGCTGTCAGCACAGAGCCCGACGCGGGGCTCGAACTCACAGACCGCGAGATCATGACCTGAGCCGAAGTCGGCAGCTCAACCGACTGAGCCACCCAGGCGCCCCTAAAATTCTTTTAAGTTTATTTATTTATTTTGAGAGAGGGAGAGCAAGTGGGGTAGGGGCAGAGAGACAATCCCAAGCAGGCTCCACACTGTCAGTGCAGAGCCCCATGCAGGGCTCAAACTCACAAACCGTGAGATCATGACCTGAGCCTAAATCAGGAGTCAGACTGACCACCCAGGTGCCCCTCTTTAATATTTCTTGTAAGGTGGGTCTGCTAGCAATAGCCCTACACGTGTGTGTGGCCTTTCAAACCCTCTCCTTTCTCCCTTTTTAGTTCAGTCCCTGCGGCTGTTTCCACTTTCTCTCCAGCTGCTTTTGGGGGGGGGGGTGCTTTTCCTCGTACTCTCCCCCCCACCCTCATTCTGTCTCCCCACGCAAAAACAGTTCCCTGCCCTCCATAGCTTTTCTCTCCCCCAGTTCGCCTCTCTGCGCTGCGTACCTGCTGAATTCTGTGGTTCTGGTTGTGCAGATTGTTGTGTTAATCCTCAGATCACTTGTCTAGGTGTGCAGGATGGTTTAGTGTTGGTCTGGCTGTATTTCATGGACGCAAGACACAAAGATAACTTCCATGCCGTTCCACCATCTTGGCTCCTCCCTGTGTGTGGCCTTTCAGAAGCCCAGGAAAAGGTCAGAGCTTTTCAAAGTTGATGGATATCTCATTTTCCAGCTTTTTCATTAAAGCTTTATTTAAGGTATACAAGTATACAGCTTTATTTAAGATTTTATTTTTAAGTCATCGCTACACCCAGCTTGGGGCTTGAACCCACAACCTCGAGATTAAGAGTTGCGTGTTCTGCCGACTAAGCCAGCCAGGTGCCCAGGTGTACAGTTTTATAATTTAACATCTGCGTACACTACGAAGTGATTACCACCACAAGTCTAGTTACCATCCTTCACCATACTGTTGACCCTCTTTACCCATTTTGCCCACCAGGCCCCCAACCCTGTTAACCCTCTGGTAACCATTAGTCTGTTCTCTGTATCTGAGATTATTTTTATTTTGTTTGTTCATTTCATTTTTTTTTTTTTTTTAAGATTCTACATGTAACATCATATGGTATTTGTATGGTATTTGCTCTTCTCCATCTGACTTACTTTGCTTGAATACCCTCAAGATCCAAACATGTTGCAGATGGCAAGATTTCATTCTTTTTTGTGGCTGAGTAGTATTTCATTGTATAAATATACCACATCTTTATCCATTCATCTGTTGATGGACATTTTGTTTCCGTATATTGGCTATTGTAAACAGTACTGCAGTGAACATAACAATAAACAGGAGAGCATATATCTTTTTAGTGAAAGTTTTCCTATTACCTGGAGGTAGAAGAGTTGGGTCATAGGGTAGTTCTATTCTTAATTTTTTGAGGAAACTCCAAATTGTTTTACATAGTGGCTGCTCCAGTTTACAATCCCAGCAACAGTGTGTGAGGGTTCCCTTTTCTCTGCACCCTCTCCAACACTTGTTATTTTTCGTCTTTTTGGTAATAGCCATTTTTACAGGGGTTAGGTAATATCTTATTTTGGTTTTTATTTGCATATCCCTAATAATTATTGATGTTGAGCATCTTTTTCATTTGCCTGTTGGCCATCTCTATGTATTCTTTGGAGAAATGTCTATTCAGATCTTCTCCCCATTTCATAATCAGGTTGTTGTTGAGTTGTATGAATTCCTTTTGTATATTTTGGATATTCACCCCTTATTGGATATGTGGTTTGCAAATATTTTCTCCCATTCAGTGGGTTGACTTTTCATTTTCCTGTTAATTTCTTTTGCTGTACAGAAGCTTTTTTCTTTGATGAGGTCCCATTTGTTTACTTTTACTTTTGTTTTTCTTGCCTTTGAAGTCAGATCCACAAAGACATTGCTAAGACTGATGTCAAGGACTTTACTGCTTATGTTTCTTCTAGGAGTTTTATGGTTTCAGGTCTTACATTCTAGTTTTTAATCCATTTTGAGTTAATTTTTGTGTATGGTGTAATATAGTGGTCTGTATTCTTGTGCATGTAGCTATCCAGTTTCCCCAACACTATTTATTGAAGAGACTGTTCTTTCTCCATTGTATATTCTTGGCTCCAGCTTTTCCTTTTAAGCTTTTTGGTTAGCCTGTCGTTTGCCCTGTTATCCAGCATCTCAGGTAGTGATGATATTAAATAATTGCTTCTGATTGTTTTGACAAACGCCCTCAGGGAGAATGCTGTTCCCACTGTTCAGGCTCTAAGCCAGGTGAGCCCTGCAAATGGAGTCTTCCAGGGAGCTACCAGGTGGCGGTTCTCTGTGTGTGGTGCTTTCAAAGACCTCCCACCCTACCCTGTCCCCTCCGGTGGCTGCCAGACTGCTGGTTTTCACAAGGATTATGACTGTTGGTTTTTAAGGCTACCACCGAACTGGGGAGAGGGCGTGGGTAAGTTAAAAAAACAACAATAACAAAAACCCACATGGTTTGCTGTTCTTAACTGAGATTCATCCGTGTTTCTTGAATAAATGCTCCCAGATTGCTGCAGGCCTTTGGTTAATGTCTAGAATTCTAAAAAAGTTGATTCTGACTGCCAATATTCTCATTGTTATTGTAGAGGATTAGGTTTTTGAAGTTCCTTTCTCTGCAATTTTGCGGGTCACCCCTGCTTAGAATTTTGATCAAGAATTTGAGTTGGGGTGCCCAGGTGGCTCAGTTAGTTGAGCATCTGGCTCTTGATTTCGGCTCAGGTCATGATCTCATGGTTTATGGGATTGAGCCCCATGTCGAGCTCTGTGCTGACAGTGTGGAGCCTGCTTGGGATTCTCTGTATCCCTCTCTCTCTGCCCCTCCCCTGCACACGCGCGTGCTCTCTCTCTCTCTCTCTCTCTCTCTCTCTCAAAATAAGTAAAATAAACTTAAAAAGAATGGATTTGAATTTATAAAATGTTTTTTCAGTATCTGTTGTGATCATGTGGCTTTTCTTCTTAAGTATGTTAATATGATGAATCAGATTGATTAGTTAAAAAAATTTTTTTTAATGTTTATTTATTTTTGAGAGAGAGAGACAGAGACAGAGCATGAGTGGGGGAGGAGCAGAGAGAGGGGAAACACAGAAGCTGAGGCAGGCTCCAGGCTCTGAGCCATCAGCCCAGAGCTGGATGTGGGGCTCAAACTCAAAAACCATGAGATCATGATCTGAGCTGAAATAGAGTTGGACACTTAACCAAATGAGCTCCCAGGTGCCCTGAAGTGTTATTTTGAAATATTTATTGGCATCATTAGAAATTGACTTTACTTGCCCAAGTGCGTGGTGAGAAGCTAAAAGGAGATGCTGTAAACAAATATGTTTTGGGTTGTAAGGCAGAAAGTAATGTTAAGTGGTCCGGGAGGCAGGGGATCAACCATCTCAACTTTCCCAGGACATTCCTGGTTTTAGCACCAAAAGTCCCACATTCCAGGAAACCTGTTTCAGGCAAAGCAGGATAGTTATTCACTCTAGAGATAGAGAAGTGAAGGGCTGGGACACCTGTGTGTCTCAGTCGGTTGTGTCCGACTTTGGCTCAGGTCATGATCTCATGGTTCATGGGTTTGAACCCCACATTGGGCTCTGTGCTGACAGCTCAGAGCCTGGGGCCTGCTTCAGATTCTGTGTCTCCATCTTTCTCTGCCCCTTCCCTGCTTGTGCTCTGTCTGTCTGTCTGTCTCTCTCTCTCTCTCTCTCTCTCAAAAATAAATAAACATTAAAAAAAAAGGGGGTGGGGAGTGAGAGAGAGAGAAGTGAAGGGCTGTAGGATGAAATGAAGATGACCTAAGATGGTAGACCAGGGCCTTTGTTAAGAGGCTGAAGAGAAGAGAAAGAGGGAGGAGACTCTGAGGATGTAGGAAATACCATGACGGGGTACATAGACCAGGAGTAGCCTGGGGGCAGGGAACATGTCCTCGGGCTGGACGGAGAAGTTGGTGGGAAATGAGGTATCTCAGAGAAAAACTAGTGGGCAACAGTCAAGCTGGTGAGTAAGAACTAAAAGTGGTAGCTGGGCCTGAATCGGAAGATGCACATGTCCATGGGTGGTACCTCCTGGAGAAGATATCCCTGCAAAGGGAAACTCCCAGCAAGGTACTGTTTGCCAAAACAAGGCTGTGCCACGTCTACTAAATAGCATAGCCTTTGCTTGTGGATCTGTCTATTCCAGCGTGTAGTGCTTCAGCTCTCATTGTACTGTTTCCCTGTCATAGAGTTTTGCTGTGAACTAGAACCATCTGTGTGGGTACAGGCCAGGAGGAAGAACATTGGGTAACCTAAATGGTTTCTGTGGTAAAGGCCAGCAGGTAGGTAGGAAAGGCCAGGACCTGAAGATGAATTCTGACTAAACAACCGTTACCCTATACCCCCTTCCCCCCATGGGCCCATAGCGGAGTTGAGGACAATTTTACCACATGTGCTTTTCTCTACTCCCCAGACTGTGGCCACCAAAGTCTTTGCCCTCTCAAGGAACTGTCCTGAGTGCCCCTGTCTTGCAGAATGTTTGAGTGACATATGCACTTTACTATTCTAGAAATACTCCATGTGGTGTGTTGAGGATAGGGTATTCTCTGAAGTTACTTACATATGAGACTTAGAAAGTGAACACATATGCTTGGTTGTGGATGAGCCTGGGGGAAGACATCATACATAGTGAAATCACATCCACAGAGTGGCTGACACGGCTCAGCATTGGTACTTTCCTGAAGTGACTGTTTTCTCCAGTTAGGGCTTTACAGCAGCCAATGTCTGATTGATGTAATTTCTGAGAACAGCCTTTGGTCAGTTTCCTTAACTGGGTGTTGTGGTGGCTGCTCTATAGGAGCTGCTATTTTATGCGTGACTCCCTGTGAGGAAGTCCGCTAAAATTTTAGGTACATGTGGCTAAAATTTTAGGGAGGCAGGGAGAAGAAAGCTGGGCTCCTTGGGGAGTGGTTATTGATGGGTTTGATGACTGTTCTTAAGATTGGAAGAGTTGTTAATTGTAAAAACAATATGCTTTCGTGCCCCTGAGTGCAACTGGAGCTGTGTTCTATTGATACATTTGACTTCTTTATTCCTCTACACATTGCTCATGATGGCAACAGTTTCAGAATTTTATTAGTTAATAAAAAGATCAAAGAAATAACGTTTATGTTTTCATATAGGTCACTGGGTATGAATTTAAATCCATTGTAATTCAAACAGGTTTAATTTATTTCATGTTGTTAACTTGAATGTTTTATCGCATATCAATTAAATAACTCACTTGAATGATGTAGATAATAAATGGGCTCAAGAATTGAGATTTATTCCTTCCTTCCTTCTCTTCCCCTTTCTTTTCTTTCTCTCCTTTTCCACATCTTCCTTCCCTTCCTTCCATAAACCAAGTTTAAGGTGGCTTTTTATTTAGTTGCTTTGATTTTATATTTTGGTTAAGTTTTAGGATGTTTACTAATCTTGGAGCATTGATGTATGCTACTGTTCCTTGACTCTGTCACATATATATTTGGGTGTATATAATTCCAGCTATTCATTTAAACTATTTCCAAGTTTTCTGCCTCGGGAAATGCAGAGATAATGTCCCTATACCCAAATCTCTGTGGCAACTCTTACTCATGTACTTAGAGGTGAATTTCTGTATGTGAACTTGCTGGTTCAAAGACTATGGACATTTTAAGCTCTTTGATGCTTGTTTTCAGATCATCCTCCAGAAAGGGTGAGATACCTGGATTGCATTATGCCCTTTGGAGGCTCATCTGCCCAATTTCCTCGCCATCTGCAGGCCTGTGCACAGTAAAGTAAGCAAGACTGTCACAGTCGTCAGCATCTGGCCTAGAAAGAACCCCATCCTCTGGCTGTCAGTCAGGGCCAGCTTTTCTCTCTGTGGCCTCAGCTGTCACACTGACCTTGCTTGTAGGTGGTTCTGGAAACAGCTATGGAATTTTACTCCTTTTGCAAGTTCTCTTTTGAACTACACCATAGGTAATGTTTTCCTCTTAGTTGGCCTTTTGAGATTGGCAGAGGTGCCTGATTTTATAATAAAGGATTCAAAGTAAATATCTGTGAGAAAGTAAAAATTCTATTTTAATAGGATGCTAGTATGGGCATGTCTTACTTACCTGTTCCCCTTCACTGTGTTCTGGCCAAGAAGGTAGAGTGCTCTGTAAGTATTTGCAGGACACTTTTCAAATATGAATATTCGGAACATGTAAATACTGGAAAATTTAGAAGACACTTCCTACTTTATTGCCCTACTTGGCCACCTTCAGTAAAATTAGGGTCACAGTTCAGTGGTAGAATGTGTTCACTGTTTAACTGAAAGTTCTACATTGGTAAAAAATTGAATTAAAAAAGAGACTCTGTGAACCTTTTGAAAGTTTATATGATTAAAAATACCATTGTACATGTATACATTGTACCACTTTACAAGTAGTGCAGGCTCATTTTAAAGCACACTTGTGTTCTTATTTAATGTCACAGTATTGTTTGTGAGAAAGATGATATGTCCTTAATATACATATCAAAGACAATATGTATTTATTTCTTGGCCAAATACAAAAGTTTAAGAAATCAAAAACAAAAAATCTGTGCCAAATGCGGTTTTCACACAGAGGCACTGGAGGGCGCTCTAGCAATGAGAGATATAAATTGTCTCCTTACAAACATGCCTCTTTGGAAAAGATACGGAAGTTGGTTTTCCTGTCACTTTAAAAAACAATTGTTTTTATTTTTATTTACTTTAATATTTTTTTGCTTTTGAGCAAATAAAGAGAAGACAGAGCGTGAGCCAAGGGAGGGGCAGAGAGTGAGACACAGAATCTGAAGCAGGCTCCAGGCTCCAAGCTGTCAGCACACAGCCCGACCAGGAGAACCATGAGATCGTGACCTGAGCCAAATTCGGACACTTAACCGACTGAACCAGCAAGGCACCCCTTAATTAATTTTTTTAATTAAGTAATCTCTGTGCCTAGCAAGGGACTCAAACTCACAACCCTGAGATCAAGAGAAATATGCTTTACCGACCGAGTCAGCCAGGTCCTTTCTATCACTTTTTAAGTCAAATGAAAAACACATAGATGGCAGAGGAAATACTTCTATACTGACCTTTTCCCTTGAAAGGTTTATAAGGAACTTAAGCGGATCTGTGCCCCACGGCACCTTATTACTTCCAGGCAGACTGGCCTCCTTACCACCTATACAACATAGCAACTTCCCCCCAACTATTTCCACACTCTCCTCCCTCTCACTCTACCTGATGTTTTTTCCATTGCATTCATTTCCACTTGACATAATGTATGTTTGTCTGTTTATTGCCTGTCTTCACCCCATCCCCCATGCAGCTATTCATAAGAGCAGACGCTTGTTCTGTTTATCCCATTGCTATATACCCCAGCCCTAAAACAGTACTTAGCACATAGTAAGTGCCCAGTATAAGTTTGCCAAATAAAAAAAGAACATTTAGGAAGTGAAGTATTTGAGACAGTGTTTCTGGAAATTTGTGCCTTTTTTTTTTTTATTGTGGTAAAATATATATAACATAAATTTATCATTTTAACCATTTTTAAGTTCATGGTTCAGTGGCATTAAGTTCACTCACATTTTTGTACAACCATCACTACTGTCTATCTCCGGAACTATATCATCATCTCGAACTGAAACTCGTACCCACTATAGAATAACTCTCCATTGTCTCCTGTCCCAAATCCCTATTCTCCATTTCTGTTTCTATGAATTTGACTATTCTATATTCTCACATAAGTGGAGTCATGCAATATTTGTCTTTTGTGTCTGGCATATTTCACTTAGAATAATGTCAATATCCATGTTGCAGCATGTGTTAGAGTTTGCTTCCCTTTTCAGGCTGAATAATATTTTATTACATGTAAATACCACATTTCGTTTATTCATTCATCCATCAATGGACATTTGAATTGTTTTCATCCTTTAACTATTGCTAGTGCATATTTTATACAGAGCCTAGAAATGTGATGTTTAGGTTTTGAGTCTTAAGTAGATTTCTTTGGAACAGTGATAGATTCTTTAGATTATACCAATGAGTCATAGTTCACCCTTGGATGATTTCTGCCTTCAGGAAAATACTCTTAGTTCAGATTAAAGTAGAAACTTATTTAAGACAAGCTCTGAAAGATCAGAAGTGGTTTAATATCCCTACTGGTGCTATTCAAGTTTTTCTTACAAATGCCAAAAAAAAAAAAAAAGGTTCAAAACAAAATCAAATTACTAATTCTCTGGTATAAGCAAGAAGATCTTGGATAGATACTCTGGGGTTCTAGTCCAGTGCTGACCCTGCAGTTAGCCCTTGACCTTGTTCAAGGCTCTTGTCTAAATTGAGGCTTATTTTTCTCACAGTTAAAACAGGAGGTTAGACTAGATGCCTCTTATCGGTTGACATTCCATAATCTAGAAGGAATCTAGAAAGGAATTATTGACTTAAAGTAAGAGGACTTTAGAGAATTTAGAAATATAAAATATATGGCTTTTTGAGCTTTTAGTTATTTTGGTCCACTTCAGCTCAATTTTTTTTTTAACGTTTATTTTTGAGACAGAGAGAGACAGAGCATGAATGGGGAAGGGTCAGAGGGAGAGGGAGACACAGAATCTGAAACAGGCTCCAGGCTCTGAGCTGTCAGCACAGAGCCTGACACGGGGCTTGAACTCACGGACCGTAAGATCATGACCTGAGCCGAAGTCGGATGCTTAACCAACTGAGCCACCCAGGTGTCCCTTTTTCAGCTCAGTTTGAACAGAGATTGAAGATAAAAGCTTTGCCTTCCCCAAATTTGTGGGTTCAGTAATTGATTGGAACTCTTCTTGCCACGTTGGGAGGTTGTTTTGTTCATGTATTGTTCATTCTTATCCTTTAGAGCTCCCATACAGGAGGTGTCTTCGTTTCTCTCTCTCTGCAGCAGGGACTGCTGCCAGCTGCTTGCTGTGTTCAAGTCCTTAGTTTAAGTGGCTGCTGACTGCCACAGTACAGAGGGGCTCTGATTTCAAAATAATTTGGCTGTACTGAAAATACAAAATCTAGAAGAGATCAGGAATAATTAGAGGTAGATACCCTAAATTTTAGTCTAATCTGCAAGATTGTCTCAGAGAAGTGGAGATGTGATTTTTGCCTGCATTCCATCCTCTTCTAGTTATCTCCTGCGCTCCTAGAGCTTTCATACTGACCCACGAATGCTCCAGTGGGTGGAGCACAGAGCTCTTAGAGCCTGCCTATTCTAGCTCCCATAGTCCACGGTTCACCTAGAGATACCCAGTGAATATGAGAAAACCAGCTTGTGCTAATGTCATGTTTGTAATCCTCTCACATGCCTTACCTGCAAAGGAGGTGGGCCACTAAAGAGAATTTCTCTTCTACCAGGAAAGCAAGTATGGACATAGCTTGTGGGGCCCCTCCTGTCCTCCAATCCCTGGACAAGGGTCCAGGCTGTGAATTTGGGTCATGAGTGTCTCCCTGTGCTGCAGAAGAGCCAGGAATTTACCAGGTGACCTGGTAACATGCTCGAGACTGGGGAGAGGATTTACCCTTAGAAATCTCCCTGCTCCTCCCCACCCCCTACACTCACTTCTAACTGACCTTAAGCTTCCTAAAGTGGGCTCTGATCTCCCCCTTACACAGCATAAATTCCATGATATCCTCTGTTGGCTGCATGAAGTCCAGACCCCTGAGTGTGGCATGCATGTGTCTCCTCACTTATCACCCACCTTTCCAACATTGCTCCCAGGGCTGCTTACCTTGCACCACTCAACCAGAAGGCTCACCATTCCACACACCACCCACCTCTCTCTCTGATTTGCTGACTCTCTTCCTCCCACCTCTCATCTTCAGGTTCTGCCTTTACTTATTAGCAGGCAGCCCTCTTCCACCAGCCCTTGGCAACTGTCAGCCTGCTTTCTGTCAATGCATCTACCTGTTCTGGATGCTTCATATAAATGGAGTCATACAATATATGGCCTTTTGTGACTGGCTTCTTTCACCTAGCATGTTTTCGAGGTTCATCCATGTTATGGCATGTATCAGTCAGTATTTCATTACCTTTTGTGGCTGAGTAGTACTCTCCTGTAGGTATATATTCTGTCTATCCATTCATCAGTTGATGGACATCTGGATTGTTCCACCTGTCGGTGATTGTGAATGGTGCTGTTACGAATATTTATGCATAACTATTTGAGCGCCTGTTTTCAGTTCTTTTGGGTATATATCTATCTATGGAATTGTTGGGTCATATGGCAATTCTGTGTTTAACTTTTTGAGTAGCCCACTGTTTCCCACAGAGGCTTCACCAGTTTACATTCCACTGGTGATACATAAGGGTTTCAGTTTGCATCCTTGCCAACTTTGGTTATTTTCTATTGTTTTTATGATAGCCATCCTAGTGGGTGTGAAGTGGTATCTCATTGTGGTTTCCTCCAAACAACTTTTAAATACACAGATCAGTTAAGTAACTGATTTTAAATAAGAATTTGAAAAGGAAAAAAACACGCATCAGTTCATTTCACTTCTCTGCTTAGCGTCCTTAGAGCTCCTTCTCTTGGCCCTTCAGGGTGAGTCTGGTCTTGTTCCTTCTACTCTTTGTAGCTCACCTGCTTCCACCCTTCTCACACATACTACCCCTTCCAGCATCATTGGCTTTCACTTACTTTTTTAAGCAAGGAAGGCGGACCATGGGCTTTGAGGCTTAGAGGAGTTCAGACACTTCCCCAAGGTCATACAGACCTGAGCCTGAGCCCTGGCCCTGCCACTTACTAGCCAGTTCCCTTTAGTTTTGTCATCTGTAAAAGCAGCTTGTGATCCTTAACCACAGAGAGCAGTTAGAATTAAATGAGCTCATGCACTGAATGCATGGTGCCTGGCTCATAAGGACATTGATAAACAATGGATATAAAAAGGAAACAAGATAATACATAAGCGCCACCTCCTTGGGGAGGGGGACGACCATCTGAAGCATGTCCTCCCTCACATCCCCATTTGCCTCCCTCAGAGCTTCCTGTTCTTCATTATGCTTGCAGTTCAACATGATGTGAATGAATGGGTGCATTTCCTCTTGTTTGGTCTCACCACTCGACTGGAATCTCTGTTTACTCTTTATGCCTACACCCAGCATAGTGCCTGACACATAGTAGGCACTTATTAAATATTCCTGAATGAAAAAACCATCATAGGGTCACAGTAAACAGAATTCCTTACTCATTATTCACTTGACATGAGAGGGTGGAAAGGCAAACTTTTTATGTGTGAGTGTGGGTGTATGTATGTTTTCCTAGATTATAGATTTGTCTAAACATTCCTGCTAATTTAATATGTCAAATCTGAAGGTTCTTTCTTGGCTTGAGTTTTTGAACACAGTCCAGGGCTGTTTTCAGATCCCTCGGTATTCTCCTTTTTTGAAAGAGTTTTGAAAACATAAAGGGGTATCTTCTGTACATACTTTTCTACATTATTCATTTATGTAAATGAGTTGTGGATAGAGGGGCTATTTTAATGTCAAAATGTGGCTTTACCTTGGCATCGAGGTATCATTAGGAGAACCCAGTCTGTCTGAGTCTATGTGGTTGAAATATCCCTCCAGCCAGTGTTTCTGTCCCAGGTACATTCTGTTTATTTCAGAATTTCTCACCTGTGGAACACACTTCTTTCTTTCAAGTCGGGATCAACTCAGCACCTGGAAGATGTGTTTAAACAAATAGTCACAGTCTTTCAGTTCATTGGAGAAATCTTAGGATCCAAAACAATATTTACTTTTATTCTGCAATTTTCTTTTCTGCTTTTGTTTTTTCTTTCCCCATTCCACGCTGTTCTCCAACCCCCACCCCACATACCCTGGTTGATATTAGGGTGAGGTGTCCTAGAAGGCTTGGACTTCTGGCCTTGACTATAATCATGGATTAGTGACCACTGTTGGAGAAGAGCCCTGTATCCTTATGACTTCTCCATTGGGAATTAGTGAAATGAATCCACAGGCTGATAGGGGAAGAATTCTGATGCCTGGTGGGCTGGACGCTCCCTGAGGACAAGGCACCACATTCTTCATTTCTGTCTCTGTGCAGTGCCTGGGCAGCACTGCTCATCAGCAAGTGTCTGAAACCAACCAGATGGCTGCAAACATTCTGTTATGTATGGGAACCTCTAAGTATTAGCAACTAGCCAGAGACCAGCAGTGATGAGCACTTTTTAGGCTCGACACACATTTGATTCCTAAAACGAGGACCTCAGGCATCAGCTGAAGAAATGACTTTTAAAGATAGAAACAGGACTGTTAACACATGTGCATTTTACTAATCAGTGTACTGTTTTTGAGGCATTAGTAAAAATATTAGTATTTCCAGCATTATTGTTAATGAGGGATAAGAAACTTACATTTATCTTCACAACCATATGGTTTACTGCTTGATGTGGTTTTCTTTTTTGATATTTTTAAATTTGACTTTTAGTAAGGACAAAACCATTTGCTTGTAGGAATTTATTCTGCAGGTAAATGAGAAAAGTATTTACTTCATAGAATATTTCTTTATAACAAGAAATTCTAGAACATATTGATGGTTTTCTTAAGAGATACTTATATTTTATTATTCAGTCATTCATTTATACATTCTCCCAAAAAGAATGAAAATTATGCCCCTACATAGTCCTAGGGAGCTCCTGAGAGCGAGGAAGGGGAAGTAAATTTCTCATGGGTTTTTTTCCATGCCAGGCACCTGGACACACTTTAGTTGGCACATCTTTTGTAAGATACTGTGTAGTCTAAGGTGCTTGGGTCAGGAGATGAAACACTGAAAGGTAAGTCTGCCACTATTATATTTTATTCTTTGAGTAGCCAGCATAGTGCTGTGGCCCATGGTAGGTACTTAATAAATGTTGACTAAACGGGATGTGTCATGGGAAGTGGTAAAGTAGAGGCAGGAGCGACTTGCAGAGGGCATGGGGACTATTCCCAGGGAAGCTGACCTCTGAGCAGGTTTGAGAGGATGACAGGGGAGGGAACGGCATTCCTGGCTGAGGGAACTGCTTGTGCAAAGGCACAGCAGGAGAATTAGGAGTGAGTGGTTGTGGAGTAGGGGTGCCTTGTGGCAGAGGGGCTGAGCAGGTGGGTTGGGGCCAGCTGTTGGCAATGGGGAGGCAGTAGAGATGTTTACTGTCTCTCAGCCTCCATCAAGTGAGTGTTTCATTCCGCACTCTGGTTTAGGGGGTAGTCCTCGTCATGTCAACCTCTTGCCTTTCTCTTTTCTTTTAATTACATTCAAAACAGGCTGGGAAACCTAATTGGAACAGAGAGAAAGTGATGAAACTGTAGCCTGGGGGGCAGGCCCGTTCATCCGTTCCTCCTAATGCACTTAACTATGTTTAAGCACTTCTAAGTTATTTGGACCCTTCAGATGACTTCATTTCTGTGACTACTGTACACTTAGCTTCCCACATCTGCAGTTAATTTCTTAAGCGACTTTAATGGGAAACTTCAAACAGTTTAAATGTCAATTACCAAAAAAGTGAGGTTTTCAAATTCCAGTAATCTGTCCATATTGGTCAGTGGAACATAATCCCAGGTGGATGTAATTTAAGACAGATGACATTCCAGAGCTTCCCTTACAAAGAGCTTATATACCTTTAGGACTAACAGGCAGGCCCTGTTGTTGCTACACTCACAGAGCTGCCTACAGTTCTGGCTTATCTGCACAGGCTCTGTGCTCAACGCTTTCAGTTCACGGCACTCATTCTGGCTGTGTTTTGGCTGGTGCTTTTGAAGCTGACAAGACCCAAAACCTACTCTGTACATAAAAATATGTTGAGAATATAGTAACTGTAATAATTCCAATTTTTAATCCTATACTTTTGAGAGGGATTAAGTATTTATGATGTACTTTATGATAGGTTTATTCTTTTTCTTCATAGATTTTTAAAAAAGATTTTAAGTAATCTCTACACCTAACATGGGGCTTGAACTCACAACCCTGAGACCAAGAGGTGCACACTCTGCTGTCTGAGCCAACTGGTTGCCCCTTCTTTTTTTTTTTTAATTTATTTTTTTGATTTTACATCCAAGTTAGCATATAGTAGCTTCCAGTGATCCATCCCCTGTGTATAACACCCAGTAATCATCCCAACACGTGTCCTCCCTAATGCCTCTTACCCACTTAGCCCATCCCCACCCACAACCCCTCCAGCAACCCTTAGTTCTCTGCATTTAAGAGTCTCTTATGTTTTGTCTCTCTCCTTGTTTTTATATTATTTTTGCTTCCCTTTCCTTATGTTCATCTGTTTTGTATCTTAAATTCCTCATAGGGGTAAAGTCACATGATATTTGTCTTTCTCTAACTTTGCTTCACATAATACCCTCTAGTTCTGTCCACATGGTTGCAAATGGCAAGATTTCATTCTTTTTGATTGCCAAGAAGTACTCCATTTTATGTATGTGTACACACACCCCCCACATCTTCTTTACCCATTCATCCATCGATGGACATTTGGGCTCTTTCCATACTTTGGCTATTGTTGATAGCGCTGTTATAAACATTGGGATGCATGTGCCCCTTTGAAACAGCACACCTGTAGCCCTTGGATAAATAGTAGTGCAGTTGCTTCCTTGTAGGGCCAGCTGCCCCTTCTCAACGCATGGGTTAATCTTACATTTCTGACCGGGAAATCCTGATTTGTTTGTTTCTTGCCACTCTCACCTTTTTTCCCCCTCCTGTGTTCCTTCCTTTACCTTTAATGCATGAAAAAAAAAAGTTGAGTAGGGGGATGAGTATTATTTTGACAGGAAGTAAAACCAAAAGCATGCAAAATAAATTAAGCTTGCATTTTCTCTGCAGGTCATTTAATGAATGTTATGTGCTACAGAGTAAACAGTTTTGGGCAGCTAGTTTAGTTTTTTCCACTTCTAAGCCTCTGACAAATGATTTTAGATGATCCGTTGGTCTGAAAAAGGAAAACTTTATATGTGTGACTTTTAAGTTGAGTTTTGTTATTCTTTGAAGACTTTTTTATGTAAGCCATTTTTGTGAAGTTGTTTTAGTTGAATTTGAAATTTTAAAAAAGCTTTAAAAGTAGAGTCTGCCATATTGAACTGTTTTTCACATGTTTTACATTAAAAAGTTAATTTGCAGAGTGCTTGGGTGGCTCAGTCAGTTGAGTGACTTCGGCTCAGGTCATGATCTCGTGGTTCGTGAGTTCTAGCTCCATGTCAGGCTTTGTGCTTGCAGCCTGGAGCCTGCTTGGATTCTGTGTCCCCCTCTCTCTCTGCCCCTTCCCTGCTCATGCTCTGCTTCTCTCTGTCTCAAAAATAAACAACAACAAAAAAAGTTAATTTGCCTTTTCTTTTTAATTTTTATTTACTTAAAACAATTTTTTAGTGTTTATTTATTTATCTTGGGAGAGAGAGAGAGTGAGCAGGGGAAGGGAAGAGAGAGGGAGAGAGAGAATCCCAAACAGTCTTCGTGCTGTCATCACAGAGCCCGACGTGAGACTCGATCTCACGAACCAGGAGGTCATGACTTGAGCTGATATCAAGAGTCGGATGCTTAATCAACTGAGCCACCCATGCATCCCTGATTTGCCTTTTCTATTTTTAAAAGATACCAAGAAAATAAAGTTCCCTCATTAAGCAGTCATTATTTGTCAGCTGCTTTTGAAAATTGAGAAATTATGTTTAGTGTGTATGGCTTTAGGTTATCTGACACCTCCCCCAGGAGAAATAATGTCCTACTAAGAAATATTCTTAGTCCTACTATTTGTCCATTTATCTATTTAGTCTGGCATAAATCACTTTCAAAGATAAGAAAATAGTCATACAAAGATATAGTGGAACATGTGAATTTTATGTATTTTCTGATAATGAGCCCTGTTTTAAAGGCTTCTAGAGTTCTTTCAAAAGCAGCTCACTGGTGCTGTGTTTGGCATGTTGTATGTTGTTAAAACTTCACAGAAATGTGGAGGTACTGAATTGTGCACTTTATAGAATCTGGTATGCTAACATGATCACTTTTCCATGTACCAGTAATCTTTGGATTGTGAGATACATATATCATGTTTACAAAACTTATGTCTGGCTTATCTGATTGGAATTGAAATGGACATTTTCCAGTAGTTACTTCTCAACATTCTAATTGAGTAATACCCACTAAATATCTATTTAAGTCAAAATGTAAAGGATCAGTGGCTTGCTTAATCAGCTTTAGAGGTATAAAGTTAGGATGTGAATTCACATCCCCTCTTTCTCCAGAGAGGTGACTTGATGACTTCTCTTTCTCTCAGTAATGTAGTAGAGCCTATTTGGCTTAATCAGCAGCCTTGGGAGTTGGAGCAATCATTTGAAATATTGAGTGGAAAAGTTCTTGCACTTGGAGAAATCAGGAGGCCAGGAGTGAGAGACATATCTACATCCTTTCCCTGGTGGCCCCTCACCTGTGAATTCGCACCAGGGTGGTAATAAAATTGCAGGAGCTCATTTTATGTGAAACCATTAGCAGCCTGAGAATTTGGAGCTAGCTGCCTCTCATACTTTAAGACACTGGAAGGTGTCATTTATAAGCATGGAGAGCTTGAAGGAAGGCAGAACAGGCTTGTAAACCGTAGCTTTAGGCTCTGGACAGTAATCAGTTTGTAATATAGTTTAGTCTTAGGCTATCAGAATCACAAATGTGCCTTTAAGTGTTGCAGGCAAATCCCATGAAATATCTGACTATAAAAGGTAGAGACAATGGCTAGTTATTTCCCAGTTGTTATTGGGGATATGTTATTTTCTTTTTGTTCCTTCATGCATAAGGGTAGAGGGGAAGGGAGCCATGCTGCAAGTGGAACAAGTAAAACTGAATATTCGTGTAAGTTTTTGTTTTTTTTACATTGGCCATGATGAGAAGTCAAGTATCACAACTAATATGGAGGTTTTACTTTTTTTTTTTAAGTTTTTATTTACTTATTTTGAGAGAGAGAGAGAGAGAGCTCAGAAAGGCAGAGAGAAAATTCCAAGTGGACTCTGCACTGTCATCACAGAGCCTGATGCAGGACTCAATCCCATGAACCTCAAGATCATGACCTGAACCTACATCAAGAGCCAGATGCTCAACTGACTAAGCCACCCAGGCACCCCTGGAGGTTTTACTTTGAAATAGCTACTCGTGCATGGTTCCTGCTTTTTTGTGTGGCTGACTCTGAGTTCCTAGGCTGGGGCAAGTGTGTGTGAGAGCCCTCGGGGCTGGGGAAATAGGGAAGCATTTCCAGCTTCTATTGGCTCAGAAGGTGGAGGGTTCCCCAACATGAGGGCAGAATTCGGGTTCTTGGCCACCTGTGGAAATGACAAATGGCCTTCACTGTGGGCTAGCCCAGCTTCAGGATCTCTGCTGATGATCCCAAGAAATGATTCTTTAACTGAACCATGAAGAAAACCAGAAAATTAGGAGAGAATTCAAGAATGCAATTTGCAGATCAAGAACAGTCTATAGAATCTACCTGGGCATAATGATGTGTATGTCAGGGTGCTCCAGGCTTTGCCTCCAGACCAGTACAAACGTGACTGTTCAAATCTCAGTACTCCAAGTCCCCACGGCTTGCCCTCTTCCAGGAGTTCGATAAGTTACCTGAAATGTCCCTGGTTGGCTCCTGTCTGATCAGAGCTGTCCCTGCTGCTTAGCGGTGGTCCTCCTGCTCCAGCCAGGATCCTGTGGCAGTGAGAGACCCAGGCTCATCTGCAGCCCTGTTGCTTGTCTCTTTATTTGGCCAGTAGAAAACAGCCTTTTCAATTCCCATGGGAGATCCAGAGGAATTTGTAGCCATTCAGTAATATTTCTGTCCTTCATATTAAAGTTCAGTTCTTTCCACAGGACACAAATGGCATTGGGCAGGAGAGAGGTGGCCCTATGCCGAGAGATCAGTATTATCTTAGAGAAACCACTGCTCCCTCTAGACCCTAGGTTCCTGTTGCTCGGGATTCCTGTTTTTAGCCTGGTTCCTTTTTAAGACTTCTTTTTTTTCACAAGGAGATGTTATGCTAATTCTCTCTTGAGGATCTTCACTGTTTCAGTACATGTCTGTCGGCTCAGAGATGGTGTTTAAGCATTTGAAGGTAATCTCTGCTAACATACATGTTCAGAGTCACCAGGTAGAATTTTCTCTAGTGGTGTGGTCAGAAAGGCTCTGCTCATTCCCACAGGCTCTGAGAGGTGCTCAGAGTTGGGTCGGATATGGATTTTCTGCTAAGGCAGCCTTGCTTGTTGCCACTGTGTTCTGTACCCCTGCAAGTGTGGGACCTGGCTAGAAGTAGATTGTTCTCATCCAGCAGAAGTGTGCTTGGATACTGGCTGCCCGTTCCCGTCCTCTCCTGCAGAAGCAGCTCAGGGCATTCCTTGTTTAATGCTCATGTGGACTACATTAGCAATGCTTTTCTGAGAGGCAACATAAGGGATATTACCCTGATAAATTATGAAATGCCTCTTTCTGAGCCCCAAATTTTTGGTTATAACTCTGGCACCAGACTGATAGGGCTCTAGAAGGTTCAGAGAAGTGCTAAAACTGCAAGACTTACGGGCAGGGACTTTGCCCATTTTACAAGTGTTGACTAAAGTAGTTCTGAACAAGAAAAGCATTTGATGGAATCTTACCTTGTACAAAGACATACTATTTTTGGCCTTTCTCTCTCTCTCTTTTTTTTTTCCCCTCTTTCACCTTTCCCTTGCAACCTTCTCCTCCATCTCAGCTTTCTGATCCCCAGTTGCCCTGTACTATTCCTCTCAATCCCAGATCTGCCCTCTCCTGCATCTTGTTCTTATTCTCGGGGAGGATTACATTCTTTTGAGCCCCGTGTGCCAAGCCCTGTGCTTGCGCATTTGTGTATTATCATGAGGAAATTCTTTGGCCCATTTTACATATGAGGCAAGTGAGATTCAGGGAAGTTATTGACTTATCCAAATTCATACACCTACTAAGGGATGGGGCAGAAGTCAACCCCCTGTTTCTGAAGCCTCTTTACTGAATCACTACATTTTAGTCATCTAGTCTGGGAAAAGAGTATTCTTTTATTGTTACCCAAAGCGATGATAATATAAAACATCTGTAAATTGGAGGTTTGTTAAGTAAATTATGGTATAGTCATACCCTAGTAATGATGTAGGTGTTAAAAATAATAAGGTAGTTTCCATGAATGGTGAAGTAGCTTGATTGCACCAAACCTTCTGTAGATTACATTCTGTACTCTGTAAAAAAAATATTTTTAAAAACCACTATTTTAAGGCAGTGGAAAGCAAGCAAAGTCAGGCAAAAACTGAAACAGATCCTCCCTTGAAACACAAACTACAATGGATAGTTTTTTGGTGGCTTTTTACCAGAAGGCACTTCAAATCTACCTTGTGTCTGTGACAAAAAGCACAGCTGTACTGTACTGAGGTGTTAGAAGGAGAGGTAGAGACTGGCAAAGCAGCCAGAAAGTTAGGAGGGAAATCCCAGAGGGAAGGAGCTCAGAGGGAATAAACTCCAAAATTTACATATAAAATGGCATAAATCCTTGGCTAGCCACTAAGCTGTGTGTGTGTGTGTGTGTGTGTGTGTAGAGAGAGAGCTTCCAGTGGAACTGATGGAAAAGCAGCAGCTGCAAGCTGAAAGACCTGAGTAGAGATCTTAGCTGCTGTTCACCACAGAGGAGACAGAGTGTGGTGTTTGTGTTCAGCCAAATTAACTGTCTGCTAGAACAAAAATCACTCTTCAGAGAAATATACAGAATCTAGAATCTTAATAACAATTAATCATAATATCCAAAGTCCTATAAAAAAATCACTATATCAAAGCATTATGATGAATACCCAAAATGAATTCAATGTTATATGTCAGTCATATCAATAAAATTGAGAAAAAAAATAACTGTAGAGATGAAGAAACAAGGGGGAAAAAGCAGTTAATTGAGGCCAATGTATGATCTATACATACATTGCATTTAACAGACAAGGGCTTTAAAGCATCCATCATAAGTATGTTGAAGGACTTAATGGTAAATATATACACAATGAGCAGATAGAGAACATCTCCTTAGAAACAGACACACTAGGGACTCCTGGTTGGCTTAGTTAAGTATCTGATTTCGGCTCAGGTCATGATCACACAACACGTTGGGCTCTATGCAGCCTGGGACCTGCTTCAGATTCTGTGTCTCCCTCTCTGCCCCTCCCCCACTCATACTCTGTCTCCTCTCAAAATTAAAAGAAAAAATTAGACACACTATTAAAAAGAGCTGAAAGATCAGTGATTGGCATTGGCTGGAGGAGAGGAGGGAGTGGGGAATGACTGATTAATGTGTATGGAGTTTCCTTTTGGGGTGATGAAAATGTTCTTGAACTAGATAATGGTGATGCTTTTACAACATTGTAAAAGTATAAAATGCCAGTATGCTTTTAACGTGGTTAAAATTAATTTTATGAAAAGGGAACTTAAAAGTACATTCACTAAGTTTAAAAATATACTGGATCAGCTTAGTAGTGGATTGTAGACAGCACAAGAGTCAATGAACTCAAAATAGATCAATAGTAATTACTAATTTGATGAAGACAGGAAAAAGATTGAAGAGAAATGAATAGAGCCTCAGAGACCTGTGGGACAATATCAAGCAGTCTAATGTAGGTAATGAGAGTTCTAGAAGGAAAGAAAAAAAGAGGCCCTAAAAATATTTGACAGAGTAAAGGATAGAAAGTTCCTCAACTTTTTTTCAGAAAGTTCCCAAATTTGATGAAATACACTAACCTGCAGATCACTCAGCAAACCCTCAGCAAGATAAATTTCTCTCTCTCACTCACTCTCTCTCTCTCTCTCACACTCTCTCTCTCACTCTCACACTCTCTCTCTCTCACTCTCACTCTCTCTCTCTCTCACTCTCTCTCTCTCTCTCACACACACACACACACACACACACACACACACACACACACACACGAAAGCCACACTGCTGAAATCCAAAAATAAAGTCTTGAAAGCATCTAGATGGAAAAAAGATAACATTACTTACAAGGGAACAGAGATATGAATGGCAGCAGACTTCTCATCAGGAAAAATGGAGAGTAGAAGGTAAATGCATTGATACCTTTCAAGTGCTAAAAGGAAAAAAATGTCATCTCAGAATTCTATGTTCAGCAAAAGTATCCTTCAGAAATGAAGCTAAAATAAAGATGTTTACAGATAAGCAAAAACTGAGAGAATTTGTTACAAGGAAATCCACGCTACAAGAAATGGTAAAGGAGGGGCACCAGGGTGGCTCAAGTCGTTTAAGTGTCTGACTCAGGTCATGATCTCACTGTGAGTTCAAGCCCTACACTGGGCTCCATGCTGACAGTGCAGAGCCTGCTTGGGACTCTCTTTCTCCCTCTCTTTCTGCCCCTCCCCCACTCACTCTGTCTTTCTCTCAAATAAATAAACTTAAATTTTTTTAAATAAAAAAATAAATTTAAAAAATGCTAAGGAAGTTCTTTAGGCTGAAGAGAAATAACCCCAGATAATTTGGATATGTAAGAAGGAATGTGAATCACCAGAAATGATGAAGAAAAGAACGAGGTAGATCTCTATGTGTTCATATGAGCATGTCGTAATAACTAACAATAATAAATATTTATATAGCAATTAGTGTTCCGAGTGTCTTAGATATGTTATTTAACCCTCACAGTAATCATATAAAATGGGTATTATTATTAACCTCATTTTACAGATGTGATAACTGAGGTACAGAGTAACTTGCCCAGTGCCACACAATGTGGCAGATGTAGGATTCAAATTCAGCATTCTGATTCTAGAAGCTATCTACTCAACTGTTCAACTCAAGCCTCTTGATATATTATTACCTGAACCAAGCAGTGTGCATATAGTATGATCTTTGTGTAAATAAAAGTATGAAGATACTATTTTTAGGAAGAATATATAGCCTTTAATGGCGGTCACCTTTGGGGAAAGATTGAAGGCTTGGAGTATGGAAGGGGCGACTAAAGTTTTGAATGTTTTTTAATGTGCTTGTGTCACTTTTATTTTTGCAAAATAAAATTATAAAGTCACTAGCTGGGAAAACATATAGGTACATAGTCTGGGGTGGGAGGATAATAATCTGTCTCTGCCTTATAAGGAATTTGACAGAAATGAAGAAAATGTGGACTGAGAATCAGGATTCTAGGTCAGCAAGATGCTGTCATTTGACAAAGGCTGTCATGGAGCTGTCAGGTAGTGTTCTTTGGTCTTTGACACTTTTATCCCTTTGCTGAATCTTCTCCATCCCCAGGCTTCCCCTGTCACTCAGGAGATGACTCTAGGGAAACACTTCTTGCTCTGAAGTTCTCTCCTCCACATTGCCATCTCAACATACAATCTGGCTTAATTCTTACTCAGAGCTGCTGACGTTAGGGCCCCCTGGCTGGTTCTGTCCATGGTTACTTAGCTACTAAGTGGTAGTGCCAGAATTTGAATAGGGTGGTATGACTCATAGGCACCCTCTTAGTGCCTGTGAAGTGTGAAGTCATGTGCTGGTTAACATTACATCAGTTAACCTTATCCATTGCTAGATCAGGGAACCAAGGAGCAGAGGGGTGGGTACCTGCCCCAATATGAAACTAAGGCAGAGTTGGGATCCCAACCACAGGTTCTGTTCCAAAGCTGGGATTCTTTTGACAAGGCTGTGCTGGCCTAGTATCTTTTGTACACTCTTTCACCCAAGGCTGAATTTTAGGTCACAACCAATAGAATTTTGAAAAATCACCCACTTGAAAGATGTTGAAGATGATCAAGATACATGCTGTTTCTAAACCAGCAATATACCAGTCTTCTCATTGATCAACAGTGTGGCCTTAGAATTTGTCATCAAAATATGGCATTTTTGAGAGTGAAAGGGATGCTATTAATATTGACACGGTGGGGGGGGGCACCTGGGTGGCTCAGTTGGTTAAGCATCCCACGTTTGATTTTGGCTCAGGTCATGATCTCACAGTTTGTGGGATTGAGCCCCATGTTGGGTTCTTCAATGATAGTGCAGAGACTGCTTGGTATTCTTTCTCCCTCTCTTTCTGTCCCTTTTCTGCTCGCGCGCACACACACACACACACACACACACACTCTCTCTCTCTCTCTCTCTCTCTCTCTCTCTCTCTCTCTCTCTCTTTCTCTCCCAAAATAAATAGATGAACTTAAAAAAATAATTTTAATATTGACACTGGAACATTAGAAGTCAGCCAAGACTGTCCAGGCAAACCAGGGTTTGTGGTCACTCTATATAGACAACACGTTATTTAGTGCCCTCACATATTTATTGTTATTTGTGAATTCTATTACTTTTTGGAATGCAAGCTTCTGAAATGCAGAAATTAAAGCTACTAACCTTTAATCATACATTGTTTCATAAATATGGGCAACCATAACAGTAACTACTTGGCTAAATCCAATTCTAGAATATAAGCATTTGTAGTCATTCTTAAAGGAGTGAAGCAGTTATTTAAAATTTTTTTTAATGTTTTTATTTATTTTTGAGACAGGGAGAGACAGAACATGAGCAGAGGAGGGGCAGAGAGAGCGGGAGACACAGAATCCGAAGCAGGCTCCAGGCTCTGAGCTGTCAGCACAGAGCCTGCGTGGGGCTCAAACTCAAGCTGAAGTCAGATGCTCAACTGACTGAGCCACCCAGGCGCCCCTTTAGTAGTTATTTAAATGCATTTATATGTAACACATGAAAGCCAAAAACAAACATTAAAATAAAGTATAAACCCATCCTTTTTGCCTATACAAGGTGACTATACTTTTAGAGCCACAGTTTGTTGTATGCACTGAGCACATGATTTGAGTACATTTGTGGAAATGGGTAATTGGACAAAATATTTGAGATTGAAATTTTCTGGGAAAATGCTAGGCATGTGATTGCTCTACGTGTAGCTGAAAATGTATATTCTCTATGTAGTGTAGAGTTTAAACAGAATGATCTGATTTTAATCTAACTTTTTATACTTATAAAATTAAGTTTTGGGGCACCTGACTGGCTCACTTGATAGAGCGTGTGACGCTTTTTTTTTTTTTTTTAAAGTTTATTTATTTTGAGAGACACAGCACAAGCTGGGGAGGGGCAGAGAGAGAATCCTAAGCAGGCTGCACCCTGCTGGCATGAGCCTGATGCAGGGTTTGATCTCACCAACTGTGATATCATGACCTGAGCTGAGATCAAGAGCCAGATGCTTAACTGACTGAGCCACTCAGGCACCCTAAACTCTTGATCTCAGCTCAGGTCATGATCTCATAGTTAGTGGGATTGAGCCCTGTATCAGGCTCTATGCTGAGTGTGGAACCTGCTTAGGATTCTTTCTTTCCCTCTCTCTCTGCCCTACCTGGCTAATGTGCATGCACACTCTCTCTCAAAATAAACTTTTAAAATAAAATTAAGTTTGATTCTTTTATTTTAGGTGTTTTTTAATCATGAAAACTGATGCTCAAAGTACCTATCAAAACAATTTTGTGTATTTTTCATATGAGGCAGTTTATTTATTTTTTAGAGAGAGAGCATGAGCAGGGGAGGAGGCAGAGAGGGAGAGAGATTTTTTTTTGTAGTTAGAGAACAAGCACAAGTGGGGGAGGGGCAGAGAGCAAGGGAGACAGAGAATCCCAAGCAGGCTCCACACTGTCAGTGCAGAGCCTGATGTGGGGCTCAATCCCATGAACGGTGAGTTCATGACCTGAGCCGAGATCAAGAGCAGGACACTTAACTGACTGAGCCACCCAGGTGCCCTGAGAGAGAGAATCTTTTTTTTTTTTTCCAATATATGAAATTTATTGTCAAATGAGAGATAATCTTAAGTAGGCTCCACACTCAGCACAGAGCCCAATGTGGGGCTCAATCCCATGACCCTGGGATTATGCCCTGAGCCAACGTGAAGAGTTGGACGCTCCACTGACTGAGCCACCCAGGTGCCTCTTTGTGAGGCAACTTAATAGACTGGACAGTTGCATACTTAACTATTTACTATGTTTGCTGATCTCATTATGGTTTTTAAAAATCATTTAGTTTGGAGCCAACTAAATGTCCCTATAGCTTTTGTATGTTAATTAACATAAAATGTCATCTTTAATGTTTCACCAACTTCACCATGTTAGGCTGAAGATATTTTTTTTTTGTATCAGATACCTTTTTGTATTTTATTTAAATCCATATGTACTTGTTTTAAGTATTTGGAATTATTGTTAAGGCTAGTGGAAAATATTTAAGTGTAAAAATTTAGGGTTTTTTTCCACAGTGTTCTTTCAAGTAATTGATAGATGTGAAAAACATTTAGCAGGTTTTCTGCCTTTCTACCTTCTCTTAAGCTGTGCTTCTGAAGAAATATTTCTGCAGAACATACTTCAGTACTGCTGTATTATAGATGTAGCATCATCTAAAAGAAAAGGTTGAATGTGGGTTTGAAGTTGACAAGTGATGAAAAGTAGCCCTGAATTGTCAATTAGAAAGTGAAGGCCTGGAACCAATAACTTAATGGGCAGTACCCCCTGCTATTTTACCTTAAGGACTGTAGGATTTTTCTGTTCTGGAAATATGTATGTGTGCACCCAGTTATAGACATCTGTACATAAATACACACATGTATGAATATGGATATATGGGAGGAGGTGTAAATCTAAACTACTCACTGATACATCTCCTAAAAATACATTTCCTTTATGGGAAGACTTGCCAAAAAAATCAGTGCATAACGTTAACTTTGTTTCATGATTATTGCTTCTCTAACATAGAACTTTCATTGGTTTTATGAACCATATTGACAAATGACAAATGTGAAAAATATGTAATTTTTGTGGAGTTTTTTCTGAAAATTCTTGCCTTCAATCCTGTGGGAAGTCTTTTTTCCAGTCACCAATGCAAGCATATAATCCTACATTGTTTGCAGTTTATACAACCTCAGTTGATATATAGTATGCTTTTTGCTGATTTTAAAATATGAGTGGCACCTGGCTGGCTCAGTCAGTGGAGTGTACAAGTCTTGATATTAGGGTTGTAAGTTTGAGCCCCATGTAGGGCATAGAAATTACTTAAAAATAAAATCTTAAAAAATATATGAGTAGGGGTGCCTGGGTGGCTCAGTGGGTTAAGCATTGATGCTTGATTTCAGCTCAGGTCATGATCTCATGGTTTGTGGAATTGAGCCCCACATCTGGCTCTGTGATGACACCATGGAGCCTACTTGAGATTCTCTCTCCTTCTTTCTCTGCCCCTCCCCTGCTCATGTGTGTGTGAACCCTCATTCCCTGCCCCTCTCTCTCAAAAACTTAAAAAAAATGAGTAATCATTTAAATGTTTATTTATTTTGAGAGAGAGAGAGAGAGAGAGAGAGAGAGAGAGAGAGAATATATCCCAAGCAGGCTCCACGCTCAGTGGAGAGCCCAACACAGGGCTTGATCCCATGATCTTGAGATCACAACCTGAGCCAATATCAGAAGTCACACACTTAACTGACTGAGCCACCCAGGCACCCCTGAGTAATTAATCATTTATAAACTAGGTTAAAATGAATTTTAAGTGGATAAGGTGGGAATCCAGATGAACCAAAGCTATTTATATTGCATTGGCACTATATACATCTTTCCATTATTTATTATGCCAATAAAAAAATCACTTTATTAAAAATAGTCCTACAATAAAAGAAGGGATGAAAATACAGAAATAAAAAGTCCAAGATGAATTCAGTAGTGTTTGTTGTTTCTGAGAGTGGTGTACGTCCTTTTCTTGAAATGTCAATTCAAATTAAACCTTTTAAAATTAAATCTGAGGAGTGCCTAGGTGGCTCAGTCAGTTAAGTATCTGACTTCAACCCAGGTCATGATCTCATGGTTCCTCGGTTTGAGCCTGGCGTCGGGCTCTGTGCTGACAGCTTGGAGCCTGGAGCATGCTTCAGATTCTCTGTCTCCCTCTCTCTCTGCCCCTCCCCTGCTCATATGCTCTCTCTCTCAAAAATAAATGTTAAAATATTTTTTAAATTACATTTGAAAATAATGTTCCCCAGTTTTTTGAATGGAATTTTAATTTTATTTATTTATTTTTAAGATTTTATTTTTAGGCGCACTTGCGTGGCTCCGTTGGTTTAGCAGTAGCTCTTTGTTTCAGCTCAGGTCATGATCTTGCGGTTCATGAGTTTGAGCCCAGAGTTGGGCTCCGCAGCTGGCAGCACGAAGCCTGCTTGGGATTCTCTCTCTTTCTCTCCCTCTCTCTCTGCCCCATCCCCACTCACGCTGTCTCTCTCAAATAAATAAATAAACTTAGAAAAGGGATATGTTAAAAAAATAGATGTCCAACGTGGGGCTCAAACTTATGACCCCAAGATCAAGAGTAAAATACTCTACTGACTGAGCCAGCCAGGTGACCCTGAATGGAATTTTTAAATACAATTTGACAGTATGCAAAAAATGCATACCTGTGCTAGTGAAAATCCTTAGGACACATATCAGAGATGACTCCCCCAGGAAGAACTTGTAGAAGGGTCCCAAGTTCTCAGACATAGTGCAAGATTCTGAGAGATTGTTGGGAAAGATCCTCATTTCTGACCTCTGACTTTAGGTAGGTTTGGTTTAGAGGCCCACTCTCACTGGGGAGGGTAAGGGCCTCATCCTGTGGGCACTCTGACCCTTCAGTACTGCATCTTTGGCCAATGTGTACCTCCTGTGAGGATGGGAATATTCAGTCACTGTTAGCCAAAGCAGGCACGGGAGGGCTTGGCCAATGGTTGTAGGTGGATTGCTTGAATCTGCCAACAGCATGAAAACGAGAACATTGGCCCCTTTCTAATCTACTGAACTCAAGTGCTTATTGGGCATGATCTTCACGAGGACTTCACCCTGGGCTCATGAGGTTCCTGTCAGGCACTTACTTGTCTCTGGAGTCCCCAGAATCATCCATTCATCCAGAGTCTTTGACTTTTGTCTGGAGAGAAAAAGCAGGAGGTCTGTATGAAGGGGCTACCAGGCTTGGGGTACTGTGCTTCTGCTTCCTGAGGCTGTGCCTAGTGGATAGCAATGACCTTCTGACCACTAGCTACCGTTTGCATGCTGCTCCAGTAGTGAAAGCCCAAACATTGATTAAATTATATCGATGTGTTCTGAATATCCAGGAACACTTTTTTTTTTAAGCTTTATAGATGATCAGGCTTGTTGTCAGTATGATTTGTAGTGTCTGTAATTATCCAGATCCTCTCATGTTTTCTGCCCAAACCTATATCTTTGACCAAGTAGAGAAGGAAGAGAACCTACTGATAAAACAGGTTGGAGCCTGCACATGGATGCATGCATCTCTGACACATTTGCAGGAAATTGTCTCACTTTAATCTTTTTATTCATAATTACATCACAATTGAGGCATTTAGTATACAAGTTGAAGAAACACATGACCAGCTACTGCTCACTACCCTTTGCTCCTCAGTTTGGATTATCCAGGGCAATGGTGCTTTACACTGGGGATCCCAATAAATGAGCTGGAAACTAATTTATTAGGTCATGAGAAGCATTTAAAAAGTGAATTGTAAGAGAAGTTATTCTAGTCAGAGTACATCACATGTTGAATTTCATTTTATAAAACTTTTGTTTCTTTTAATTTGTGAGGGGGGGTGTTTCTGGGCTCTCAGTATAAAATATGTTTCTTCCTATGAGTTGCAGTAAAAAAAATTTTTTTTTTTGGAAAATGCTTCATTGGAGGAATTTCTGATCCAGGGAGATGGCTTTCCTTCAGGGGGTATGGGGCACCATAAGCTACTAGCAGTTTCCTGGTTATCTTTTTTCCTGTAGCTGTGGAGTTCCCCAGTTTAAACTCAGCTTCTTTTCCCATGAACATGCTGTTATATAGTGTTTGGGAGATTGTGGAGTTAAATGGGTTTTTGTAGGCTCTCTTGGGGCCCTGTCATTTGTAACATCTTTTCCATTGGGAAAAATTCATTTTCAGCTCCAAAGAAGCAAGTTCTTGGTGATTTTTTTTTTAAAGCAGAACTCTGTCATTAATTGGGAACTACTTTTATACACTTTTCTGTATTATATAATAGTAAAATCTATTTGTACCTTAAGCATTCTGTCACACTCCTTTACCCCTTTTTCATTTCTGATGAAGAGTGATGTGTTTTAGGAGCTCTGGGTGGCCTGGGGTAAGTGGTGTCGCTGACAGCACTTCTGAAGAGGGAGGCTGACAAGCCCAAAGGTCAGAACATCTGTGTGTCCGCACCCCTTAATGAGTCTCCGAAGAAAAGCATCTTCTTGCACGTGCAACAGTTGATAATCATCAGGTTCCTTTTACCATTGAAGCCAGTGTGGCCCTATGTTAATATAAGGTGCTCTTTACAAAGGCACACTCATACCAGATCTGCCTGGTGTTCATTCACTAGGCATTGATTGAGTACCTTTTCTGTGCAAGGCACTCCTTAGGTCCTGGGATGAGGCAGTGGGCAATGTGGACAGGGACCCTGCCCAGGAGCTGCCCCAACAGTGAGCCTGCTCTTGGTTGGTCTCACACTTTGGCCTTTTGTTCATTGGGCTTGTTGGAGACAAGCTGTACAACAGATTTATCCTTCCAAAGTAGTAGCTGGGCCCAAGGACTGCTCTGTCCTCACCTTAAGTGGGGCTAGGTGTCGAGCATGTTAAAGGCTTGTGAGAGAGAAGGGAGTTTGTTCTTGGGAAATGCTACAGATTCTTTGAAGAACAAAAACTTTAATAAGATTTTTGAGAGCTCAACAAAACAATAGGTGGGGCACAAGCTGTAGACAGTAGTCAGAGAAGACAATGTGCATCAAATCAAGATTTATTGCTCTAGTCTCTGAAAAGCCTTCTTAGGGAAGCATCCCACCCCCATCTATAGCCTCCTGATTCCATAATATCTAACCCCTTACGAAATCTATCCACATTATTCTGCTACCCCTTCCCTACCAGCACAACTTCATGGTAGGAAGAACTTATTTCACTGCCTGTTTTTCCTGAGGTTTATAAAAACAAAACGTGTGAAGGGAATGTATGCTGATTCTCTTGGGACTAATTAAACAAACAGATTCAGGGAAAGAAAGCAGAGAAGATGTAGTATAGTTAAGATGTAAAAAATGTAATTTTCAGGATAACAGCCGTCAATTTTTCCACTCGAGTGTTTTTCCAAAGGGCAGAGGGCAAAAAGCGTCTTACGTCCTCTCAAAGCTGAGACACATTTCAACATGGAGATGTTAGAAGCAAATTTGGTGCCCAAGACAGGTGCCAGATTTTAATTACAGTTGGCATTTCTGAGCATGCTTTTGGCAGAGGTGGCCATCTTGTTGGAAAAGCCATAGATTTTGACACTAGCAGTATGGGTGCCCAGTTAAAAATGATTGAAAATAATTTCCCTCCTATTTTCATCATGTTGGTTGTGAGAGAAAACTTCAGTGGTTAATATTTAAACAAGATACTCTCTGTTCAGAGAAAACAGTTGTTCATTGGAATTGTCTTGGTGGTTTGGAGCGTTAGCTCTGGGGGTAATAATTTCTATCTCAGAGCCTTTGAAAAACCCCAGTTAAAACAATAAAATAGGATGTTTCATTATAAGAAATGAAGTTGGCATGTACCAGGTTTTCCATTAAGTTCCAGGTCACAGACAAATAAAGTATGTTCGGGAGAAAAATCCTTTTTAAAAATAATTAGGGAGCTGTCTGTTTTGTTCACCAGATGGAAAATCCGTAGTTGTGGGTGGTCTGTGTTGGAGAGGGCATCTCACAATTGGCAGGACCATGCCTTTAACTTTTCAAGTCCTAGGACAAAAATCTAAATGCCACTGACTGTTCAGAAGGCTCCCAATATGTATTAGCCCTTGTAGGGCTCTGCTTCCTAAATTTTACCAGGTTTCTAAAAGAGTGTATAGGTAAATTGATTATGGAATGCCAAAATAAATGGCCTGTTGTTCTTTGAATTCTGAAACAGTTTTCCTGTCAGTCCTTGTTTTCTGTGACTTTTCTCGCTGTCAATACATTACGATGATAATGTGATTAGTGGAACCGCCTGCATTACTATTTAGAAGCCCCTTTTTATTACACTAATGTATTCCAGAGCAGATAGGATGGCCAAATGTGCCTGAAGCTTAAGAAATCATCCTAAGATTGTTGCTCATTGAAGAAAAATATCGTACCTTCATCAGTGTTTAAGGTCTTTGTATTGTTTTGATAATCTGAGGAAATTAATTCAGCAAAAAAATATGTATGCTTTTCTTACTGCTTGCTTGGACTTATAATAGAAAGTTAGCATCTAGCTTTGCTAGTAGTCTTTTTACATGTACCAAAATACCATTTTTTAGCCCGATTTTACATGTTACATGGCTTTCCATCTGCAAATCAGACTTTGAAATGAATGTTTTATGTTTGAACATAAGGTTGTGTATGTATGTTTATGTTAATATTTCATTCATAAATTTAACCCTTCCCAAATCAAAAACTGTTCATGATTATAGGACAGTTAAATTGATAAAAATAATTTTGGATGCATAAATGCATAAACTCTCAAATTGAGTGAGGAAAAAAAGCCCTGGAATGTAAATCATTTTTTTTCGGACAGCAAATGTTTGGCTTTGGATGTACTATGATATTCTGCCTGTGTGTAGTAAAAATGGCAATGATTTATTAGTCCCATATCCCCCCAGCACAGATGCCGCACAGTCTGGCCCTTTTCTGGGCACTAAACACTGGGTTTTAAAAAAACATAATTTCACTCAAGTTTTCTGCTTGTGTTCTGTGTTGTACTATTAATAGCAACCCTTTGTTGCTGGTGCCAGCTCTCTGCTAGCATAAGACAATGATGCGTAGGAACCAGTTTTAACTAAAATACTGTAATTGGCACCCACTTTTCATATATAGTCCAGGTGCAGTTCTGTGAAGACTACAAAGACCCTTAAAACTTATGTCATGAAGGTAGAGAAGCTAAACAAATGTAGCAGTTCAGTAGACTGCAGTGCACTTACCTTTGCAATGTCATTGTTGCTTTGGCAAATCTTACTCATTTGCTGTTAAAAGGGGATAAAGGGGGGCGCCTGGGTGGCGCAGTCGGTTGAGCGTCCGACTTCAGCCAGGTCACGATCTCGCGGTCCGTGAGTTCGAGCCCCGCGTCGGGCTCTGGGCTGATGGCTCAGAGCCTGGAGCCTGTTTCCGATTCTGTGTCTCCCTCTCTCTCTGCCCCTCCCCCGTTCATGCTCTGTCTCTCTCTGTCCCAAAAATAAATAAACGTTGAAAAAAAAATTTTTTTAAAAAGGGGATAAAGGGTGGGGAAAATTTGAAACATTGATGAAGAACTTAAATGGTCTGTGATTCTTCAGAAGAAAAACATTTTTTCTAGAGGGGAATTAATAAAGAACAACGTTGGAAACCTCAGGTTTTACCCTCTTTCCCCTCACTGCTCAGGAATCAGAAACTGTATTGCTAATTCTCAGTCTGAGAGGAGGTTGAGTCTTGATTTGGCCAAAGGTAAATGTGTTTACTGAGGAGTAAGGCAAGCAGGGAAGCCTCTGTGTTTGGTGTATTGTTCTGGTCATTGCACCACTCAAGGCAATGCCTCTGAGGCCACATTTCCATATTTCATGGCTGAAATCTTTGGAGTTCCATCCAACTTCTCAGATTCTGTGTCTCTCTACCATGGCTCCTGGCCATCCCTTCCTCACTGCTATCCCAGCTCATCACTCTCTCCTCTTGCCTGGTCTCTCCTCCCTCCTGTCTTCCAGAAGGAGGTCTCTGAACACAAGTCTCATTGCTCTACTCTTCAAAGTTTCAGTAGTTCCCAACACTAAGAATGAAGACCCTCCATGGCCATACAGTGATACAATGTCCTTTATTCCCTGACTCCAAATTACCTTTCCAGAATCGTCTTCCCATACCATGTACCTGAGTCACATTAAAATTGTTGCTTTTTTAAAAAAGTTTATTTATTTTGAAAGAGAGAGGAGGGGAGGGGCAGAGAGAGAGAGCGTGAGCATCCCAAGCAGGTTCCACACTGGAGTGTGGAGCCTGATGCCAGGCTCAAACTCATTAACTGTGAGATCAGGACCTGAACTGAAATCAAGAGTTGGATGCTTAACCGACTGAGCCACCCAGGCACCCTTAAAATTCTTGCTTTTAATGAGCCCTCTGCTCCCCCAATCCCAGCTCTTGCCCATCTCCTTGCCATTGCTCATTCTGTTCCTACTCCTTATAGTGCCCTTCTTCCTATATTCTACTTGGTGAAATCCTGATCAAATATCACCTTCCTCTTATGGTATCTTATCAATCACCCACACTCACCCTGCTATCATGCACCCTTACTCTGCATCTCTATAGTTTTGTTCATGTACTTTGTACCCTATTTTGTCTCCCATATTACATTAAATCTCCTGAGGATAAGGCTAGTCCTTGTACTTGTTTGAAAGCCAGCACCTATCTTGGTGCTGAGTATGTGACAAGAAGAATAAATATATTTTTTTAATGTTTACTTATTTATTTTGAGAGAGAGAGTGTGGGCAGGGGAGGGATAGAGAAAGAGAGGGAGAGAGAGAATCCCAAGCAGGCTCCTTGCAGTCAGTGCAGAGTCTGACATGGGGCTTGATTCACAAACCATAAGATCATGACCTGAGCTGAAATCAAGAGCCAGTTGCTTAACTGACTGAGCCACCCAGCCTCCCCAAGAATAAATGTTTTTTAATTTAATGGAATTCTAGGTTATGGCTTTCTATCAGTTAAGATTCTTGGTTAAGCAACAAATACTGAATCAGGCTCTTTTAAGGCAACAACATTTTTTTTTTTTTTTTAAATAAGCTGTACACCCAGTTTGGGGCTTGAACTCATCATGCCAAGATCAAGAGTCACATGCTTTATGGACTGAGCCAAACAAATGAAGGCAACAAAGAAAGAATTTTTTTTTTTAAGAGACAGAGTAGGCACAGGAGAGGGGCAGAGGGAGAGAAAGAATCTTTTTAAATTTTTAAATTTATTTTTAGAGAGAGGGAGAAAAAGTACACACATGGGAGAGGTAGAGAGTGAAGGAGTGAGAGAATCCCAAGCAGGCTCTGCACTGTTAGTGTGGAGCCCAATGTGGGGCTCAAACTCACAAACCAGGAGGTCATGACCTGAGCTGAAATCAAGAGTCAGACACTTAACCGACTGAGCCAGCCAGGCATCCTGAGAGAGAGAATCTTGAGGCTCCATGCTCAGCAAGGAGCCCGACTGGGGGCTTGATTCCCCGACCCTGGGGTCATGACCTGAGCCAAAATCAAGAGTTGGATGCTCAATTGACTGAACCACCCATGTGCCCCAAAGGCAACAAAAATTCTTTTTTTTTTAATTTAATTTTTTATTTTTTAAAATTTGCATCCAAATTAGTTAGCATATAGTGCAACAATGATTTCAGGAGTAGATTCCTTAGTGCCCCTTACCCATTTAGCCCATCCTGCCTCCCACAACCCCTCCAGTAACCCTCAGTTTGTTCTCCATATTTATGAATCTCTTCTGTTTTGTCCCCGTCCCTGTTTTTATATTTTTGTTTCCCTTCCCTTATGTTCATCTGTTTTGTCTCTTAAAGTCCTCATATGAGTGAAGTCATATGATTTTTTCTCTGATTAATTTCACTTTCTGATTAATTTCTCTGATTAATTTCACTTAGCATAATACCCTCCAGTTCTATCCATGTAGTTGCAAATGGCAAGATTTCATTCTTTTTGATGGCTGAGTAATACTCCATTGTGTGTGTGTGTGTGTGTGTGTGTGTGTGTGTGTGTGTGTGTGTGTGTGTGTATGCACACACACACACACCCCACATCCTCTTTATCCACTCATCCATTGATGGACATTTGGGCTCTTTCCATACTTTGGCTCTTGTTGATAGTGCTGCTATAAACATGGGGGTGCATGTGTCCTTTCGAAATAGCACACCTGTATCCTGTGGATAAATGTCTAGTAGTGCAATTGCTGGGTCGTAGGGTAGTTCTGTTTTTAATTTTTTTTTCCAACGTTTATTTATTTTTGGGACAGAGAGAGACAGAGCATGAATGGGGGAGGGGCAGAGAGAGAGGGAGACACAGAATCGGAAACAGGCTCCAGGCTCCGAGCCATCAGCCCAGAGCCTGATGCGGGGCTCGAACTCACGAACCGCGAGATTGTGACCTGGCTGAAGTCGGACGCTTAACCGACTGCGCCACCCAGGCGCCCCTGTTTTTAATTTTTTGAGGAACCTCCATGCTGTTTTCCAGAGTGGCTGCACCAGCTTGCATTCCCACCAGCAGTGCAAAAGAGATCTTTTTTCCCACATCCTCACCAACATCTGTTGTTGCCTGAGTTGTTAATGTTAGCCATTCTGACAGGTGTAAGGTGGTATCTCATGGTGGTTTTGATTTGTATTTCCCTGATGATGAGTGATGTGGAGCATTTTTTCATGTGTCAGTTGGCCACCTGGATGTAGGGCAACAAAAATTCTTAAGAGATACCAAATCTGGCTTTTTTAGGCAAAAAGGGATTTATTGGAAGGATGTGGGCACATTCACAAAATTGGTGGGAAGGCAGCCCCAGGCATCTTGGCATTAGCACCACTCTTTCGTGTTGTCCCAGCTCAGACAGCCAAATGGATGTACCGCCAGCATGTTCAATCTTTAACTCTGTTCAAGATGTTAACTGTTGGGGGCAGGGGCACCTGGGTGGCTCAGTCAGTTAAGCATCTGACTCTTGATTTGGCTCAGGTCATGATCTCATCGTTCGTGAGATTGAACCCCTTGTCGGGCTCTGCGCTGACAGTGCAGAGCCTGCTTAGGATTTTCTCTCTCTCCCTTTCTCTCTCCTCCTCCCCTGCTTGTGCACACAAACACTTGCGCTCTTTCTCTCTCAAATAAACATTTAAAAAAGAAAAAAAAAAGATGTTAACTGTGGGGATGATGTGTTTGGTCTAAATTGGTCTACCCTTTGGCTCTGGGAGAACTATGCATCTTGATAATAATTTTGGAAGACCACAAGTTGTGCGTAGGATGAAGGAATTCCTTAAGAGGTGGGTGGACTTGGGGGCAGTCAGTAACCAATACGTGTTCACACAGGACTGAATATTCCGTTTCTAGCACTCAAGCACCCTGACTGGCCTGTCTGATGTGACTTGCTAGGGATTTGAGCAAGACTTTCTACCCAAATAAGAAGGAAGTGCTCTATAAAAGTACAGATATCCCAGGGAAGAGATGATAACACAGCCCCTGCTATTCACCAAAAGTGTGACCTGTGGCTGCAGGGTTCACAATAGGCACAGAGTAGGCTGAAGTGGGAAAGGTCGGTGTGCGTGCCAGCAGTACTAGTTACCCTGCTCAGTGGTGTCATGGCCCTGTACCACTTGTGGTAGAACCATGCAGAGGCCTCTGTGTGAGAATGGTTGGCTTCTTAGCTAGTCTCTGGGGGTGAGGGTGCCCCTGAAGGTTATTTCTCCTTATAAGTCAAATCGAAACAATGGATACCACTCTCCCAAGTGGAAAGGGCTGTGTCAGCCAAGTGTAGGAGGAGTTGCAGTGATGGGCTGGGAGAGACATGATGAGCAAGTGGCAATAAAAGAATATTTCCACGATGAGTAGGCTTTGAACATTCATAGTAGAATGGGTGTGACACTGGGGAGGCAAGATGGTGCTCAGTGTGCTGAGAAGACAAGCCCAGTTGAAGGCAAGAATTTGTGTTGGGGTGGCGGGAAATGAGATTGGAAAGTTGTGTTTGGATCAGATTGTGGAGAGCCTGGACTTCTAGGCTAAGGATTTTGGACCTCACTTTCTAGGCAAGTAGGAGTGCCTGTAGATTTCAGAATGGGAGTATGGTGATAGATGTTTTTAAAAGAGTAGAGTTAAGGGGCGCCTGACTTCGGCTCAGGTCATGATCTCGCGGTCCGTGGGGTCTAGCCCTGCGTCAGGCTCTGTGCTGACAGCTCAGAGCCTGGAGCCTGCTTCAGATTCTGTGTCTCCCTCTCTCTGACCCTCCCCCGTTCATGCTCTGTCTTTCCCTGTCTCAAAAATAAATAAACGTTAAAAAAAAAATTTTTTTTTAAAAGAGTAAAGTAATTGGCCACAGAGGAGTCACTGTCATGAGGCTGATAACCTAGGGACAAAGATGGCTATCTGAAAAAAAAAAAAACAAAAAACTTTGGGAGAGAGCATCTAGGATTCTAGACTTAAAGTTACTTGGTTGTACCTCCAGGGCAACTATCTGTGTCTCACTTTACGCATCTGGTGGTAATGGCACCATTATTGTTATGACCACATGAAATAATGATGTTTCATTTTATTTTTTTTTTAACGTTTTTATTTATTTTTGGGACAGAGAGAGACAGAGCATGAACGGGGGAGGGGCAGAGAGAGAGGGAGACACAGAATCGGAAACAGGCTCCAGGCTCCGAGCCATCAGCCCAGAGCCTGACGCGGGGCTCGAACTCACAGACCGCGAGATCGTGACCTGGCTGAAGTCGGACGCTTAACCGACTGCGCCACCCAGGCGCCCCTGATGTTTCATTTTAAAATGTCTCCTTAATCACATACATCTGTTTGGAAATTTAAACTACTACACAAGAAGCTGTTATGATTATTTTCTCCTTGGCTTTCCATTTGTCCTCCAGTTTTTTTTTTCTTTTTTCCTCCTTGCTAGTTTTTTTTTTTTTTTTAATGTTTACTTATTTATTTTGAGAGTCTTAGAGCGTGAGCAGAGGAGGGGCAGAGAGAGCGAGAGGGAGAGAATCCCAAGCAGGCTCCACACTGCCAACACAGAGCCCAATGCTGGGCTCAGTCTCACAAACCATGAGATCATGACCTGAGCTGAAATCAAGAATCAGGTGCTTAACCAACTGAGCCACCCAAGTGTCCCCCTTGCTAGTTTTTCTTAACCTTCCCTTATACTTAGGAATTTCATAGTGGTCCATATGTCCTAGTGGACCAACTGTATAATTTTGGTTTATTCTTCTCAAAATTAGACTGATTCAAGTGCTAATATGCTAGGCACAGTGATCTAGGTACCCATTTCAAACACGTAGGGTAACTGAGATAAATGTTGGGTACAGGTTTGGATGTTGTAACAAAAAGGCCCCCAAATACAGTGCCATTATCAAAGACACTTTATCTCTCACTTTAAGTGTAGGTTGGTGGCCGAGGGTGTATAGGATGGCTCTGGGAGGACCCAGGTTCCTTTCATCTTGTGGATCGTCCACCCTCAGCATCTTATCTAGGAAGGCTGCTCTGACCTGGCCTGTGACACAGGGAACCCGGAGGATGTGCTCTTCTTTTATGGACGTTTCATACTTCTGGTCACCCTGACCGTACCCTGTCAACCAGAACTTTGTCTCATGAATACACCCAGACACAGGAGAGGCTGGGAAATGTCACTGTTAGCTGTGCATCCATGAATTTCACCCTGGGTCTGTCCTGGTGGGCAGACGGTACTACTGTAGCAGTTACACCCCAGATCTGAGGTGGTGGCTAAAGGGTGAGGTGTGCTGGGAAGTGAAACACTGAGTTTGGATGTGCAAGTTGGCATGTCCACACACATACAGGACTGAACCAGGGCACAAAGAGGAAGGATTGGTTGGTGCTTGAGGCCTGGGGCCTCAGACCTTCACTTGAGCCCTGAGGCCCACATATGGAGGGGTGGGCCTGTTCAGCCAAATCTTCAGCTCTCCAGTCTTTTCTTGCCCACAGTATTATCGTGCTTCCATTGTCACCATAGTCTTGCTTTATATCAAGGTCTCCAAAGCAATCACATCAGAACAGTGACTGAAAGTGTATAGAACACAGAGCCTCTGGCCTCAAAGCCAGGAGTGAGCCACATTGAGACAAGTCAGATTGTCTTAATTTTAAAATTAAGTAGTATTTTAACAAAACTTAGATGTCTGCCCAACTCCAGAACCTGTGTTCTTGAGCATTAAGCTGTGCGTTTTGCGTGCACGAGGGAAATGTGAACCGTGCTGTACACTTCTTACAGTGGAGTTCCCATGGTGATGCACACCGCCATCATCTCTTGGTGATCCCTCTCCTTTCTTTCTGTCATTCAATGAGTATACATTGAGCTCCCCTCCAAGGCTGGTGCAAAACTTTGTGACTACATCATTTCATTTAACTCTGGTTGGGACAGGTGTTGTGATCCTGTTGCATATTGGATGAGCACATGGGCCAGAGAGTTAAGAATCTTAGTAGGATCACATGGTGATGCTTGGCAGAACCAGGATTCAGGCCCAGACCCACTCTGAAGCCCATTCTTTCCATGCAGCGACTCAACTGTCTTAAGCACTCCTCTCCCTGCCAGACTGAAGTAGATCTTAAATGTTCTCACTACACACACACACACACACACACACACACACACACACACACACGGTAATTATGTGAACTGATGGATGTTACCTAATGTTATTGTGGTAATTATTTTGCAATGTTATGTATATCAAATCATTACGTTGTATATCTTAAATTTTCACAATAATGTATGTCAATTATATCTCAGTAAAGCAGGGTTGGGGAAAGAATTCAGAGGAGTATGGCGGGTGCTGCAGTGCTGCATCTTGTTGCTGTCACTGTAGCTGTGCTCTTTCAGGTGTCTGCACACCAAGTGCAACTCAGAATGAAGCCGGGACAGTGGCTTCTAGTGGGTGGGACAGGCACGTGGGTCAGTCAGCTCTGGGCATCTGTCCTCCCTTATGGGCCACCACACTCACGTGAGTACTTCAGGATGCCGCCTCAGATGGCTGGAGAGGTGCTTCAAGGTATGCTTGAAATATTAACCACTGTGCTTGTTTTACTAGGATTAATATCAGCATAATTATCTCTCATTATTATTCATAATTCACGGTTCCTAAATCCATTTTGCCTCTTGGGCCCTGGCATAATGTGGAGAGGGGAACGTCCTCTCATCCCAGTAATGACACACTGTGGGTCCCTGCTCCATGGAACTTACAATCAAAGTCAGTATTTGAAGAATGGAAACTGTCGGCCTCGCTTCTACCGTCTGTTGTCAGTTTGTTAGGGGCCCTCTCTGGATGTCAGGCAACAGGGATGGTCTCATGGGATGAAAATGAATACCATCTCTGTTCCATTGGACATGACTTTTTACAGAGCATATCCGCACAGATGATCTCATTGCATTTTCAGCAACCTATTCTGAGGTAGACAAGCAGATAACATAGCCCTATCTTACAGTCAGACAAACTGATGCTCTGACATGACATCCTTCCCCAAGGTCACATAGCTAGGGAACACTCACTACATGGCAGCCCTTGTCCTACATATCCAAGGACTGACCCTGTTAGCCCCAAACACCTTCTTTAACTGTTAAATGCTTTAAGTGTCCATGTTTTCATACAGAGGAGAAAGATGCTTTTGTGGAGGCAACCCAGGCTGGAGCCAGACTCCCACACTTGATCCCAGCACTGCCACTGTTGTGAGCTGGCTTTACCTCTGTAGCCTGGTTGCCCTATCTGAAATGTGGATGATAGTATCTACCTAAAGACTTTTTGTGAGGATTTGGTGAGATAAAATTGAAAGAGCTTAGAACAGGTGTGAGCTTAGAACAGTGTGATGTAACCATTTACTTTTGTTACTAAAGTGAAAAGGGAGGGGAGAAGGAGTGAGACAGGTAACAGGAAAATCAGTCTCCATTACCACTGCGTAAGACACTAATGTGCCAGGGCTGGCTTTGACTAAGCTCTCTGAGTCACCATGTACCCTGGCACAGGACTCTGCAGCACTGTCTGTGGAGCATGTAGGTACCCCCCCCCCCAACATCCCTGCTCACTCTCAGAGCTGTTCACCCTCCTCTCAGTGACCCCTTCTCAGAGCAGGGGAAAATGATGAAATGAGTCCTCTTGTCTCCCCAGGTCACTGGGAACAAGCCTTCACCTTTCTGAGTCACTTCAGTTGGAAAGTGAGAGTTGGAGTAGGTACTTTTCAGGTGTAACAGACTACCTACCTCTTGTTTTCTACCTCTCAGTACCTACGGAGGAATATTGATGCCCAGTCATAGAGCTAATTATCTGCCCCCTAAAGCTTAACATCCTGACACGGATGTAGATAGTAGGGCTCCCTATGTGTTTAGTCTGGTCCTTCAGGTGTGGTCATAACAACTTCTTATGTAGAAAGTGCTTCTGCACATGGCTTGGAGGCAGCCCTCGTTGAGAACACCTGTGATACACTTTGCTTCTGGGAGACCCACCCCAACCTTTGGGATCATCCCTCTTATCGTTTTGTTTTCGGAGGCATTTTGTATTTTTGGTTCATTTGGTAATTAGGACAGAAAAGCTACAATTATTGGATGGGAGCATTGGGAGTACTGAATGAGCCAAAATGGGGTGGAGATATGCAGTAAGGAGCCACAGACCATAGCATAGGATGGAGTTTCCAGGTGTAGCTAGACCAGAGTGCAGTTCTAGGCAGACCACTAGATGGCACTCAGACATTAGCATTAGGACCAGTTCCTGACATTTTCCACTTTGGGTTTTTGTAGAATCTCTCTAGGGAGTAGCCAAAGCTTTGTATCTGTCATCTCCATCCATCCATTCATCCCACTAACCTCTTTGGCTCTTCTACAGATAGGTAGATATGCCTGCCTCTCTCTCTACCCCCCCCCCCCCCCGTCTCTATCTCTCTCATCCCCTCAATTTAGTGACCTTAAAAACCTGCCAAAAATACCTTCAGAGGCTCCCACTTTTTCAGTGCTTTATTTTTACTGTTTTTCTAAGCAGATGTTTTCATGGCAGTAAATTCATTTTCAGAGTAGGGAGCAGGGAAACTTATTTCTCTCTTCAGTCATTCTGAGGGTATCTTCAATAAAAGGAATATAAATCAAAGGGAAAGATTATTTTAAAAAAATTGATAAATTTTAAAAAATATTTCCAGGGGCACCTGCATGGCTCAGTTGGTTGAGTGTCTGACTCCTTTTTTTTTTTTTTAATGTTTTATTTATTTTTGAGAGAGAGCAAGAGCATAAGTGTGGGAGGCGCAGAGAGAAAAGGAGACAGGATCTAAAGCAGTCTCTGTGCTGACAGCAGCGAGTCTGATGTGGGGCTTGAACTCAGGAACTGTGAGATCATGAATTGAGCTGAAGTCAGATGCTCAACCAGCTGAGCCACCTAGGTATCCCTGAGTGTCTGACTCTTGATTTTGGCTCAGGTCATGGTCTCACAGTTTGTGGGATTGAGCCCCACATCAGGCTCTGTGATGACAGCTTAGAGCCTGCTTAGGATTCTCTCCCTCCCCCCACTTCTCTGCCCCTCCCCCATTCTCTTTCTCAAAATAAATAAACTTTTTTTTAATTAAAAAATATTTCCATTCAAAATTATGGATTACTAACTTGCAATGAAATAAAAAATGACTTAAGATTAATGAGGTGTTTGGTTTTTTTTACCAAATTATTTCCTATTAGAGGATTTTCCATAAAGCAGAGTCAAATGCAGGATGTCTTATTACATACTACTGGGTATAGGAGGGAGAAGGGATAGGCAGGAAATCACAGTTGATATTATTATCTTTATCAGGATGCATGTTGTATAAAAGCAAAACCCCATCTTAAATTTATAATCTGATATTTCAGAGGAATTTAAAAATTAATTTTTCAGTATCAACTGAAATGGGTTCTGCTCCTGCCTGGTGCCGTTCTCTCTCAGCTGGGTGGGCATGTCGGGGAGCTGTTCAGAGCATACATGCAGACGTGCTTCATCTGCGCACTTCTTAGCGGAGATAACAGTGTGCCGAGCCCCACTGCTAAGGTTAACCTGTATGCTGCAGAAGGACAACAGATGGAAATTCTGGTTTGCAGCCACTGCAGAAAAATAAAAACATGTTCCAAAGGGAAAAGGATCTTGTATTTCTGCGTTTGAACCTTTGATCTGCATTCACATCTGAAGGGAAGCCTAGACCTTTTGGTGGAGACACATGGCTTTGCATCTGTGAAAACACAGCTGTATATAGCAAAACAAAACTAGTGGAAAATACAATGGTTTTGCTGTGTCAGGCTAGCTGCTAATGCTCAAATTCTATATAAATATTGTCTTTTGATAGTTCTTGCAAAAACCCTTCTTGACTTTCTATCTAATTGTTTAGGAAAGTTTTATTCTTTTAAATTCAGATTTTGAGGTCTTTAGGAATAAGGTCCATGCATCTCTTTCGTCTTTTCTATTAAAAAGGTAGCAAAATAAATGGCTTATAGTTAAATTGTAATAACATTACTTAAATTCCTACCTAATTGGGGGGTGATGGGAAAAAATTAAACCCTTAAAAAAAAAGGAAAGATTAAGGTAAAGTTCTGAGTTGATTTTTGATCCTGAAAATCTTTTATTTTTCCAAGATAATACTGTATGTGTTTTGTGCCGCAGGTTATATTCTGAAAGCCCTCTTAGGCATTCTTGAAATTTAGCTGCTTGGTTTTGAGCAATTAAGATTTGTTTTTGAGTGAATTAGTAGCTCTCCTCTCCTCCTTCTTTAAATAGTCCTCTTCAGCTAGTTTCTTTATCAGTGTTTCCCAGTAATGTAAGCCAAGTTTGTTTCATTGGGAGGCATTTGCCTTGAACCTCCATGTTTCCTCTCGGTCCCAGACACAGAGCCCAAGTCTGTGTGCCTGCCTTATCCTGCCCCATTCGGTGGCTTCCTACTATTGAATTGGCGACCTTTTTCCGTCCCTCCCCTTCCTGATGGAGCTCTGGCCCCTATTCGCACTCCCCACTCCCAGCAGCAGGAGTCGGGTGCAGAGAGGACGAGAGTTTGGTGTGTTAGCAGAAGGCCGCCTGTGTGTCCCCACTCTGCAGAGGTGTGCCTTCCATTTTTCTGAAAGGAGCTGAGCTAAGGCAAGGCCGTTGTGCTATCCTCCCCCCCCCCCCCAGAACACCAACATCTTCATCAGCAAGTGACTCAGGAGCTGTAAAGTGGTTTTCTTTAAGAGAGATGATTTTGTTTTTATCATTTAATAACAACCTTGGGTGCTAATCACGCTGATGGGAAGTGCAGAGCTAGCTAACAAGTCCTTCCAAGAAGTTTCCCCTTTGAAGTGTTGGTTCCCGCCTCACCCTTCCAGGAGCGAAGAGGGGGAAAGAAAACAAGTGCGAAGATCTGAGGCCACTGAGGAATGCTGAATTGATGTCTCTCCTCAGCATCCCTGCCCCTCTCACAGCTCTCCCCTCCTTTCAACTCCCTGCCCTTTGAAACTGCAGGGTTGGGGTGGCCAGGCCCTCCAGCCAGGCCCGGTGTAGCTACAGGCCTTCTCTGACAGGCGACAGGCGGTGGGGCAGTGGCAGTGGAGAGAGGAAGAAGAGAAAAGAAGCTGGAGGAAGTCCTCATGTAGATCCTCCAGTCGGGGCTGAAGGCTTTATCCATTGTGATGAAGGAAAAACAAACAACCCCCAAACAAACAAGCCTTCACCCAACCCCAGTCCCTTCTTCACGGCTGCATTTTGTTCCTGAGACTGTGGGTGTCACTAGAACCTCTTTTTTTTTGCGATTCTAGAAAATATTGTAAAGGACTTGTCAAGCCTGTTAATTTTTCAGGCAGAACGGATCAAGCCTGCCTTTGATGCGGCTGCTTCCTAATTTAGTATTCAAAGGTAAAGAGTCCCACCTTCTCTTCGCTCTTTACATAATTAAAGATTTTTTTCCAGTAGCAAAAAACTAGTCATGTGTAGTATTTTTTGAAGTTAAAGATCCAACTTTTTAACATCTGCTCTTATCTCTTTCCTTAAATATAGCCAATATTTACTTTTTGCTGGTACTTAGTTGCGTATCGTTTGCCCTGTATTTTAATTTTCGACAAATGGGGTTATAAACAGCATGTTCCCCCTCTACCTCATTCCCCTAATTTAAATAAATAAATAAATATATATATATATATATTTATTTATATGTGAATATATTGCTGTTCTAACAAAGTGATAGTGCACCTAAAGATAAAACTCTAGAATTGTCGATTGCCCTAATTTGTCCATTACTCTCAGATTTTATTTTATACTCCAGCATTCTAAATTCACTCAAGTGGACTTTCACATGTTTCCATCTGCTGTGTTTCATAGCAAATTGTGACCCTCAAAACCACTTTAGGGCCTTTTGTGTTCTTATCTGTGCATTTCAATACCTTCTGGGAGTGCCTTTGGTTTCACTACATATGCAAAAACCTCAGCTTGAATTTTTTTGACACCCGCTCTCCATTTGTTGGTGGAGTCCTGTTTTCCATTGTCTGGTTGTTGATGTTGGCAAAAGTCATTTGTTTAATGGTGCCAGGGTTACTGTGCCTTCTTTATTGGAATGAAATCCGAAAATATTGCTAAGTATTTAAAAAATTAATGTATGCTGTTGAAACTATTATATACTCGCCTGGTTTTGTTTTCCTATCATAAGGTGGATACTATTTTAAAGATACTAGTAATAATAGTCACTAGAAGCCAATTAAAACCACTAGGATTCTATCAAAAACCTGTTTGGCAGTATAAATAATTGATATCTGGAAATAAAGCGGCTGCTCTGTGCACGGGGCCCTTCTGTACACGACTGGGCAGTGTTAGCAATCTCTGTACGTCATGAACCAGGGGACGATTCCTGGGCATTGTCGCCTAGGTTTTAAAAATTTGATGATAAGGCCACATGCAAACACATTTTTTAAAAACATCTTCTTTGCCTATAGAGAGGAATAGTGACATTATTTTCAGGTGTTTGAGCTTCTTAACGTAAGGGAACAAATACCCCAACTCCTCATGAGCCAGGTATGAACCAAATAAATTGGAGGCACTGTCCTGACCCATCCAGCTTTTTCAAAAAAAAGGATGTGATTAAAAAGGACATCTGAGAACAAATTTATGAAGTTGTTATGGCAACTGAAACACTCGGGCTGAAATATGTGTATCTGAAACATGAAAGATTGTAGGAAGCCGGAGAGATAAACCCGGCATCGTATTTGGGAAAGGCAATTGAACAGTGGTAGCCAAATGTTATTTCTTCGTCGGTCATCATTCAGAGTTCCTGCCTTGATTTCCACTTGTAAAAATGTGTGGTGATTGATGCTTCCCCAGAGTGTGTCACCCAAAGTCGTCATGCCTTGAACCCGCGTTTGCTCATTGGTCATTTGACCTGTTGAGAACTCACTCTTGTGTTGTGTTCAACGCGGAGATTGCATTTTGAGTTGTCTCAGCGTTTGCCCATGAGTTTACACTTCCGTGTTCTCACATTAATGTCCTGGTTCGTGAGTAGCCTCCACAGTGTTTTCATTCACCATCTCCCCTAACCCTAGGCCACCACCGGTCACCGATAAACAGCTGCACTCAAAGGAGTCAAAAGATTTAAATATCTCCTAGAATTCCCTGCTCTCTTCTGTAAGCTGTATATCCCTTCTACATAATTTGATTCCACCTTAATTTCTCATGCTTTTAATTTTTCACTCCAGTGCTAGCAAGAGCATTAAGTAACTGTTGTTTTAAATCACAGGCAAGGATGTTTAAAATTAACACCTACAAATTTGCATTATAGTGTGTTAGAAAATCAGTACTTTAAGCCATATCCCAAATGCTTCAAGTTTTTCCATTCGTTTCCGATATAGTGTCCAGAAAATTGTTTTTAAGCTGTTATTAAAAATTCTTTGTAATACATATTTTTGGTTTTACATGAAAATATAGTTAGGTGTCAATTATAGTAATTTTAGTAGATTATCCTATAAGAAATATGCTATTTTAATTGAAAAGAGTTTGACATCAAAAATACATTTACACCAAAAATTCAAATTAAAATTTCTTCTTTATAAAAATTGTTGAATGTCAGTTATTGGTTATTTGGTCACCTTGATTTTAAGCATAGTACTTTTTACTTTGAATAATCTTAATTCTTAAAATTAAGCTAAGTAAAGCAAAGGAGAAAAAAAAGCAAAATAAAATTTAGAAAATTTTCTTTTTCTTAAGTCATGAATTGGAACTTTTTACTCTTGCTAAAATTACTTAGTATTTTAGTTGGATGTGAGGGTATAATACAAAAACTTTCCTTATATAATGGAGTGTTTTCTTCTTTCTTTACAGACTGAGCTCAAAATGTTATTCTATTGCAAAATTAAGTGCTGTTAATCTGCCAGACTAATTATTCATTTTAAATATTTAAACCTGTGCATTTGTTTTTAATCCCTTTTTGCATATGTACATGGAAGTAAAACTATTTTGATATGATTTCCTTATTTTGAAAATTCACAGATCAAAGATGATGTCAAAATAAAAAAGAATGTTTCAAGAGTATTAAACGTAAGAATTTGGGGGTATTTGCACATGATTTACAGTAATAGATTTCCTTTTTCCTTTCTTTAGTCTTTCAGTTTTAAGGATTAAAAAAAGTATGATTTTGATGTTTCCAAAGTGGATACTATTTTATTTCAGGTGGATCGTTTAATAGTTTGTTGATGTTTTCAAGGTCTCTAAACAAAGTCTGATGTGTTAACAGTCTTATTAACGATGTTAAAATAGAATTAACAGCTTGTGGATGCCTCCAGAGCACAATAGCCTGTCAACCTTGCCTGCCCCCTTATAAATTGTACCCCTGCTGTCTTCCCTTTGTTTCATGCCCAATCAGCAAACTAAACTTTTGTGGAGAGAGAAGGCAGTTCAAGTGTTTCTGCTGCAGCTGAAGGGAGGAGCTAATGTGGAATTTACTGGGAGACCAATCAGTGCCGGAGGGAAGAATGACCCCAGATTGGGAAGAAGGACTTTGTTGACCTGCTTGGCTCCCTGACCTTTCCTTGCTATTTTGTCGCTTTAAAGAGGTTTACTCTGGTTGTCGAGTACTTTATGATGCTTTTGCTAAAGCCACAGAAGTTTTAGAAGTTTGAGATTATTTAAGATACATCTCAGCACACATTTAATTGTGCTGTGTGATCTTTAGTAATTTGACTATATGTTACACTCAAAATCATTTAAAAAGCTGACACAGAGATAATCACTTTTTTTTGGTTTTGTTTTTAAAGGGAGGAATAGAATTTTATAAATTATCTTGAGCCAAAGTAGATTTTCAGTCTTTTCTAGTGTCTCTTCCCCATAGCTGCTTTTGTGGAGAGAGAATTGCATTAGCTACTGACATTAGACCATTGGTTCTATTTTGTTGAATTTATGCTTTGAAAAAATAGGTTTATATCTTCTTTTTGTTGCTGTTTGTTCTTTTTTTTTTTTTTTTTTTTGGTAATCTCTGCACCCATCTTGGGGCTCGAACACACGATCCCAAGATCAAGAGCCACATGCTTTTCTGACTGAGCCACCCAGGCGCCCCTATATCTTCTAAGTCCTTAAAAGATTTTTTCAGGTAATAGTTATGAGTTGAAAACTAAGATTTTTAGGAGAAGGTTTATTTTTTCATTAGTTTTGCTAACTTGACAAATTGTCACATATAAAGGTACAGACTTATGGGTTAACCTGACAAATGGGTGATACTGTCTTATACTTTGCCATCGTCCAGTTTAATAACTTATAAAGTTTAGAATATTTATAAATATATTTATAAAATATTTCCCAATTCTCACTGAGTTTTACACCAGTTTTGGTAAGGGATAATGAGACATTGAAATTTTGGGGGGGAAGGAGTTTCTTATTTACCTTTAAATGGGCCACTGTCCTGTGGCTCAAAATACAGTGCTGAGATCTGAGATGGTCACTGTTGGTACAAAGATAAAACATCTCATGCTAGATGCAGGATTGACAGCATTTTCTTTAAATCAAGGTTTAATAAAATTACTCAAATGCATAAAGTCACAGGGAATGAGATATAGTTAAATGAACTATGGTTTCAAAGTATTATTTTGGCAAGGAATATACTGGAATGAAAATGGGGCAGTACAAGCTCATCACTTCTCTTAGCTCACATTGTGCTACTTAGGTGAAGCCCACGGGGAAAATTTCTTCCTAACTTTATAAACCCTAGAGATAGGTATCCATTGATGGAATCATGTATGAAACTGGAGCAAACAGGGCCTCGTTTGATACTAGCCACATGCATGAGTATAAATAATAACATTTTCTGGTTGACAACTTTCTGCTTCAGTAGGGTCATTTTACCTGGCCAAGGGAAAATGCCTCTGTGGTAGTTCTCCCACAACTGTAACTACTTGTCATTTTTACCCAAGCACTCTTTGTTGCCCACCCATATCTCATGGTCTAACGTGTGTCTTCATATTCCACTGCTGGGCAGGAGAACCATCTTGCAGCCAAGTGCAACTGACCTCTTTTTTGGTGTGCATGCTGAACCAGTATTCAGGCTCTAGAGCTGGGGATATGCCTAAAGATGTGGGCATCACGCTGTTGTGGAGACCAAACATCAGTACTGTAGCCACCTGATGCAAGTGTCCCGTGCATGTCTGCACGAATTGGGGAGGATAAAAAGCCAAAGGGATTAACAACAAACAAAGAAACCTTGTTACCTTTGTGCAGAAGCCAGCTGGCATCTCACAGGGACAACTTGAGCTGCTCCATTGTCACTAAAGCTGGGTTCGGATGGATCTCATTTGCTACCGATATTCCAGGAGCATGCCACAGGCTTGGTCACCACAGGGAAAGGGGAAAGAATAAACTGGGAGCCTGAAGCTGGGACCTATTCCTTTTGTTTCAGGTGATGCTGAGAGGGATAAGACTGCAAATTTAATGAAATTTTAGTAGTGCAGTTTCTCTCCTTAAAGACTTTGTAAATAGTATTTATCCTTCAGAACTTCTCCCCCCCCCTTTTTTTTTGCTCATTTATTTTATACTCTTGAAGAAAAAAGAGAAGTTAGTGGTCCCAGTGTTTGCCTCAGTCGATGACCTAAATGGATTGTAACTCTTGACCACTGACATTTCCTGAGACGATCAGGGTCATAAACATAGAGGTCTATCCTTATCCGCTCTGGGTAGACAGAAGTTTTCATGTGCTCTGAGAGCTCTGAGTTGGCCACAGCAACTTTTATGAAAGAAAAGGATCCAAGTCAAGTCTCTGGCAATTTGACTATTGGCTTCTGCATTTTAAAATTTGTCAAATGTAGAAATAATTTTTCTCTGAAATTTTGTAATTCCCTGAAGTAGATACTTTAAAACCAATTGTGAAATGCTGTTTAAGAAAGGATTCATATAAGTAAATGTGCGTCTTTATTTAATCATAAGGGAGATTGGGAGAAAGGATATTTTATTTTTGGTAGTTTTTGTTCCATAAAGAATATGAAATTATTGTTATTAGGGTTAGTAATACCTTATATTTGCACAGTGCTTTAAAATTTTTAATGTACTTTTGCAAACATTATTAAATATAATCCTTGAAAGAATTTTACAGGAAGATATTATTATCCTGGTTTTATGGATGAGGAAATAATAAATACACATGCTCATAACATGCTGCATAGGGCCAGCTTTGTATTTCCAGAGAATTCAGTTTTAGGAAATATATTTAGTATGTAAAATGGCTAGAAAACACAAATGTAGTACTGAAGAAGTTGTTTTGGTTTCACATTAAGAGCTATAAAAGGCAACCAAAAAATGGAATAAACTCACGTGATAATGTGCAATCCTGCTTTTAATGCACAGTTACCTGAATGTTGGTTTTATGATTGCTTCGTTTTTATGTGTTTCATGTGTAAAATACTATAATATGCCTCATAATAACTAAATAGGATTATCTTCCACATTTTTAAAGATAGAAATTATAATCACAATATCATAGAATATTTTCCAATTAAAAGATCATCTCATTTGTAGTTTATGATTTTTTAAAAATGAAATCTCAAAATATTTACTCTTAGAAATCATGTATTTTTTTCTCCTGTTAAAGACTAGGTAGCCAGGGTATTTGTTTTGGGGCAATTTAATGCTACTGTTCAGAAACAGAACTATATTATTGGGGACAGGAAAATCTGATTAGTGTTTCTAAGAATTATTATAGCACAGCAAGACAGGGAAGCAGTCCAAAGTACTAAAGGTTAAAAGCAATTTATAATAACTAGGAGAAGACTTGTTTAAAAAAAATGTTTCTTAAGAATCGTTAAAACTGTCTAAGTGAGATCTCTGACTGCTTTCCATTATAGTACTTTTATATTATTTTCATAAAAAATACTTTGTTGAGAGGACCAGAAGAGGAAGAATTAAAATGAGAAAGAAAACCAAAACAGTTTCCTGTTTTACAAGATCCAAAATCTTATCAATGTAGTTTTCAGTGAAAAAAATTATTAATATAAACTTTCATATGATAACCCTAAGAAAAGTCTCCACATATGGTCCCAAAGGTTTAAAAAAAAAATAAAACTGGGGAAATAATTATTTTATGAAAAGTCAATTTAGAATTCATCTAGAGGTGCTCTTAGCATCAAATCAAACTTCATTTCTATCTTTAATTCTTATAATCAAGCATATATTTTGTTTTCTAGAAGTTTAAAGAAGGAAAAACTATTGGTATTATATGTCCACGGTTTTCTTTAAACAGCTCTAACATCAAAATGGCCAAACTGTTGGACTGATTCATGTTAGATAAAACAGATGGGATTCCCAGATCGTGCACCGTTCAGCCGTTTGATGGAATTCGCGCCACCCTGACCAGCGAGCCCAGATGGCGCTTAAATCTGTCACTCTTTAACGACCCTACTGTTTTTTAAAAATATTTTTATATTTGAGCCCATTCGGTTAATCTGAGAGATTAATCATTTCCAAGATATCAGTCTGGGGAGGGATTTACTGTGGGTTTCATTTGGAGAAGCTGAGGATAAGGAGAATGAAGAAGCCTCCCAGACACAGCTCTACCTGCTAGAAGGAACATGGAGAGGGAGGCCTGGTGGACTTGGGCTTTGGAACACTTTCTGGGCAGCAAGGCTGAAAAGGCCACACAGAGAGCAGTGGCACTGGGGGTTCAGGGAAGAGGAGAAGGACATTTGGGAAGGTCTGGGGTGGATGAGTGGGGATGCCTGAAGAAACTATTGCATTGCTGAGCTTAGACCCCAGCAAAGGGATCAAGTGCTAACTGATCAAGTGCGGTCTGACCCTCATCGCACTGGGATGACTCTGGGGTTGTGCCACCTAAGCCAACCCCAGCGATCAAATCCAACATGATAAGCCTCTCTCAGATGGTTCTAGAAAGAACTTGTTCTGCAACAGAACATTGACAAAGTTCACTGGATTTTTCCCTGAAGGTTCCCCTCTCCCCCCCACCCTCCACCCCGCTCTTCCTTACTATTTTAAGTCAGTCAGTCGTCTGAAGTGCTTCAGTGATTTGGGGCATGAGATGCTGGCTGGCTTCTCCCTCCAAAATCTCTAACCTTGGATACATTTGCAGAGTGGCTTGGAATTGCTTTCTGTTCCTGCTGGGATGGGAAAGGGAAAAATGAATGATTTTTCATTATGCAAACCCAATTTTTTATTTGCATTTGAATCAGATGTAGCAGGTGTCAAAATATGGTGCTGAATTTACACCATTAGTGTGAAAATTTGCACTGCCCCAAAAAGCCACCACAAATGGGCAAACCCACCTATGTTAACAAAATTTAAAATGCTCTGCTCTCTCATGGCACCTGGGTGGCTCAGTCGGTTAAGCATCTGACTGGCTCTGGTCATGATCTCACAGTTCGTGAGTTTGAGCCCCATGTTGGACTCTGCACGAACAGTGCAGAGCCCGCTTTGGATCCTCTGTCTCCCTCTCTCTCTGCCCCTCCTCTGCTTGTGTGCTCTCTTTCTCTCCCAAAAGTAAATAAACATTAAAAAAATTTTTTTAAATGCCCCGCTCTCCTGAACGATGTTCTTGGTGGTATTCAGGTTTTCCTGTTTGTCACCTGATGCTGCCTATATAGGTAGATATCCCCTGCTTTTATGAAAGACCTATATTACTACTTGTTTTCACTAACTCAGAGAAATCCTTAGAGGACTTTTGCTTTTACGAAAAAAGGCAAAAAGCAAAAATAGCATTCAGCATAGGTTTTATACCAAACCGTTATAGAGGCGTTTTAAACCCACAGCAGCAAGAGTGGCCCCTCCAAACTCCTTCCCCGAGAACTACACTCAGCATCTCAGCATCAAGCCACCAGAGCTTTGAACTGTGTCTGTGAACATTTGTGCTTTATCTCCATTTATTTTGTGCATCTGTTAGCAAGATGTATTGTAAGGTATCAGAAAAGCCTAAGAGAGGGTATTTTTTGGATCTGGGAAGGCTAAAAAAATTTCCATATAAATTAATGATAATTACTTCTTCACTTTATGCCATTTCAGCTTACAGAAGGTTTCATAGGGATGCTTTACTTTCAGATAATGGGGAAAACCTGTACTTAGGGGTCTCATGGAAGGTATGCTGATGTGTCTTACTCTTGTGTGTGGCAGAGCACATGGAAAGGGAGGCCTGGTGTCCTGTGGCCCACCTGAGTATCTGCACACTGCTTGAGAGGGTTTCCAACAAAAGTTAAATGATCTTTATGTACACCCAAAAGTCAGCAGAGAAGCAAGTCGTGTGGGGAAGTTCTTTTTGGAAGCTCTAGAGCTCTGGGGGGTCTTGGACTCAGGGTCTGTTAGAAATCACTGCTGTACAGAATATGGTGGGAGCTGTCACTTGTAACTAACTACCCTTGTGTAAACATCCCATGGGGATGAAGCTAGGTGAGGTGTTTTTTTTTTTTAATGTTTATTTATTTATTTATTTATTTTGAAAGCAAGAGGGAATATGCATAAGTGGGAGAGGGGCAGAGAACGAGGGAGAGAATCCCAAGCAGGCTCCATGTTTACTGCAGAGCCTGACTCAGGGCTCAATCCCATGATCGGGAGATCATGACCTAAGCCAATATCAAGAGTCAGACGCTGTACCTACTGAGCCACCCAGGCGCCCTGAAGCTAAGTCAGTTTTGAACAGAGTAGAAGAACTTCAAGCACAGAATATGTTTTTATATTAAATCTATAAGCATGCAATTTTCATGGTTCTTGTTTCCTCTCTTGTATGTGGGTGCTCTCTCGCTCGCTCTCTCTCTCTCTCTCTCTCGCGCTCTCTCTCTCTCTCTCTCTCTCTCTCTCACACACACACACACACACACACACACACACACACACACACAGCCAGATTATGGAAAGGATTGCCATATAGTCTTGCTTAAAGGATATTGCTTTTTACAGACAGTAAATAAACTGTCACTGGAAGAGTTGAGAGGCCGCCTTGCATCTAATTCTTTAACATACTTATGATTCAGTGATAATTAGTAAGACTCAATTTTGTGTGTATGTGTGTTGTGTGTTGCCTCAATTTCTTAGGTAGTCTTTGGGTATTTCTGGAATAAAATTGAACATTTTAATAGAAGCAACTAATACCCACATTAAAAATTGTTTTTATGAAGTCATATAATGTATTTGGTATTATTTAAACAACCAATTTCTTATCTTTTTAACTACAGTATATATTCCTAATAGTGCTAAGAAACATTTTCTCTTAAATTTTACTGGTCAACTCATTCCATATTCACCTGATTTCCTCTAAAGACCCTTAGAGATTTCTTCTAAAAATCTTTCAGGGCACCTGGCTAGCTCAGTCGGTAGAGCGTGTAACTCTTGATCTCAGAGCTGTAAGTGTGAAGCCTACATTGGGTGTAGAGATTACTTTAAAAATGAGGAACAAAAATAATACTTCACTATTAACAACCTGCTGGCCATTTGGACTAGATGACTGTTTTGCTAGATTAGAAGAAAGGAAAACTGCACTATCCATTACCTGTGTCTACACTCCTTGGCATGAGACTGGCACAGCAATCCCAGCCTGGCTTCTGAGGGTTGAACTGAGCATGGCCTGGCCGGATCCAAGGTGATGGAACCCAGCCAGGAAATAGGATTAATGGATAAAACCAAACCCAAAAGCCATGGTATGGTCAAATCAAGGTATTAATGTAGATGAAGAGTTACAGAGACAAGAGCCAGTTTCAAAGCAATCAGAGAGTGGGGCCAGCTGGTTCAGAGCAGAATGCAGGGTATGGAGCCCCCAGAGGTGTCCTCAGCTGTCAGAACCGCTGCTGCTCTTCTAGGGTCTTGGCTTTGAAAAGGTAGTGAGGCATTAAGTACGCAAAGAACGTGTACATTGTCCATACTTTTCAAGAGCCCTCTCCCATTGGCAAAAATTCCATAGGCTCTTTTCAAAGTATCTTTTAAGAATCAAAGGAAAAAATTCATAAGCCTTAAAAAAAGTTGGGTACGCCTAAGAACCCAAATTTTCCAAGTAGGAAATGTAAAGTTGGCTGATGGTTTCAAATTATTGTTTCATTCTCTTCATCTTTGAAAGATTTCCTAGTTCACTGAGAGCCTGCCTTCCACTGCATGGATATTATAAAGTTTCTTTTTCATTCCCCATAAAGATCCCTATTTTTAGCTTTTAAGAGCTGTTACAACTGAGATATAAATGGTGTTCTGCACCCCACACAGTACACATCTCAGGATTACAGACAGAGTTCCTGAAACTACAAAACAAGTTTAGTCTTAGTCAATCAGTTAGGTTTCCTTATAGACATATTTTCTCATATTACTTAATTTTAGTGAAAGGCCTGTTGGAAATTTCCATGAATATAAGCAATGCTTATAAAGTTCTCCCTATCCAAATTATGTGGAATTTCTCATGGCAGTTTATAATTTCCTGAAACATAACTTGTTTGTAATTTCTAGACACATGCTCTCAAAACAGCATCCATCAGACCCACCCTTAGCAAAGGATGGGATACTTAATGAAGGACTTTGGACTTAGTATGCCAAGAAATTGGAACTGAGCTGCGAGGAGCTTCTGAAAGTTTTAACACTGGGGAGGGACATGATTGTATTTTAGGCAGAGTAAATCCACAGCAGTGGGCAAGATAAATTCAAGGGCTCAGTGGGGACCAGGGAAAGACTGGAAGCCAAAAAACTAAAGTTAGGAAATGATTGCAAAAATTCTATTAGGAGATGATAAGGACCCAAACTCATACATTGAAGACATGTGTGAGAGATTCCTCCCTTTAAAAAAAAAAAAAAAATTAACGTTTATTTACTATTGAGAGACAGACACAGAGCATGAACAGGGGAGGGGTAGAGAGAGGGGGAGACACAGAATCAGAAGCAGGCTCCAGGCTCTGAGCTGTCAGCACAGAGCCTGACGTGGGGCTTGAAATCACCAACTGTGAGATCATGACCTGAGCCGAAGTCGGTTGCTTAACCAACTGAGCCACCCAGGCACCCGGAGAGATTCCCCTTTTATCTGGACTCCGGTAACAGACTTGTGTACCCCACTGCCAGCAGGCACTCCTGATCTCACCTCTCAATTCACCTGCAGTTCTCATCTCAGGCCCTCAGGCTCCCCAGTGCCCTTTGGGAGGCTCCCATATAGACCTGCAGCTTTGAGGCCAAGGACTGTGTCTTACTCTATTCTTGCTTTCAGTATCTAATAGAATAGATGTAGTAGGTGCTCAGTGAATTCTTCTGAATAAATGAATCAAATCTGAAAGGAACTCACTATGCAAACCTTTAATAAGTTGTGTTGTGACTTTGGAGCAGTTAATGCACACTCCTTTGCTTCCTGGTTTTAATTTGGTGGTAGGAGACAGTTACGGTTAAGAATGTAGGCCCTGAAAGTTAGAATACTGTCACCATATTTGTTGTGCTGACCCCAGGCAAGTTGGTTTTTCTGTCTCTGTTCTCTCCTTTGAAAACTGAGGATACTGTTAAAATGATGAAATCAGATCAAGTATCCAAACTTCTAAGATCATGGCCTGGCACAATGTTAGAACTCATCTAGTTATTAATTAAAATGTATTATAATTAGTATTGATAGCAATCATAATGGAAGCCATTTAATACATTGATTTGGGATTGAAAGTTTGCTGCTAGTAAGAGATGTTTTGAGATGATAAGCATGATTGTTTTATTCAGTCCTTCACAGTCTGTGGGGCTACTTATCTTTTTAAATGATATTTGTGTATAAATGAAACTTCTGGACAACCATTAAAATTTACCGGAAAGTGTGTTATAAAGAATCACTTTGAATATATTAAGAGTTGTTTAGTGAGCTAATACAGAACTCAAAAATATTTGTGTGTGTTTACACAGCATAAACTACAGTGGTTCCCAGGAAGCCTAATCAAATTCTGGTTCTCCTCTTGACTTAGTATTGGGACATGACATGGACTTTATGTAACAAAAGAAGAAAAAAAGATGGAAAAAAGAAAGAAAGATGCTAGACTCTAGTAATGCTGAAGCCCAGAGGTAAAACTGTAATCTATCATTGATGTTTTTATTTTTAATTTTAACTCCAAGCACCACCTATGCTGGCTATAGTTGTGAATACGGGGATGGTGAGATTGCTTCCTGTTGGAAGCTGTCACCTCTGAAGCTGGCAATGCGGGCCTCCTGGGTGATGCTTGAGCACTGGATCTGTCTCATGTCTTTTAGAAGACAATATCACTCTTCAATATAGACCTATATTATTAGCTGTTAGCTATTATTATTAATAACTATATTATTATTAGTGATTGTTAGCTATTTAAACTCTTCTCAGAGTGCCTGGGTGGCTCAGTCAGTTGAGTGTCCGACTCTTGATTTTGGCTCAGGTCATGATCCCAGGATCATGGGATCGAGCCCTGAGTCGGGCTCCACACTGAGTGTGGAGCCTGCTTGAGATTCTCTCTCCCTCCCTCTGCACCTCTCCCCTCCTCAGTCAGTCTCTCTCTCTCTCTCTAAATTTTTTTTTTAAAGGTCTTAAGTTATTCTCAATAAAAAGCTAATATATTGTAGGTGACTACTTTAGATATTTTTCTTTGGGAATTTCTTTAGTCTTAATCAGAAAATGCCATAAGAATACTTTTTTTAATATACACAATTTTGACTTAGGATATGGTAATGCTTCCACAGTCTTATTGGAAAATGTGGTGCAACATTTCTAAAATTGCAAATTGTGGATAAGAGCAGTGTATTCTCGTTTCTAAACTCAGCAATGCATTTTGCATACAAGAAGACCAGTGTTATATAAAGATAGACAGGTCACTTTAACTCATCTTCTTTTGTAACACAAGATATTTTCAGACCTCTCCCTGTTTAAAGACCATCTCCACATGTCATTGCAGGGAGAAGCACCACCATAGAACTCTAAGCATCTGGAAGTTCACTTGAGTTAGATGGACATCTCTGCAATGTGCTCTTTCCTCTCTACTTCAAATGTTGGTACTGAGCTCTTGGGAAATCTAAAACACGTTGTCCTCCTTTACCTGTGAATTTTCATTTGCTAGGAGAGTGTAAATTTCTCAACATCCATGGTTTTATTCTAAGACTCATGGAGTTGAATCTCCTCTGTGTCACCTAGAGTATTTCAAGGCCATAATAAATATTGAATAGCAGCAATAACCCTTTACATCAATTTTCAACACTGTTCATTTTTTTAATGTTTATTTATTTTGAGAGAGAGAGGGTGAGTGGGGAAGGGGGAGAGAGAGAGAGAGAGGGAGAGGGAGAGGGAGAGGGAGAGGGAAAGGGGGAGAGAGAGAGAGAGAGAGAGAGAGAAGAGAAGAGAAGAGAAGAGAAGAGAAGAGAAGAGAAGAGAGAAGAGAGAAGAGAGAAGAGAGAAGAGAGAAGAGAGAAGAGAGACTCCCAAGCAGGCTCCACACTGTCAGGACAGAGCCGAATGTGGGACTCAATCCCACAAACCATGAGATCACGACTTGAGCCAAAATACAGAGTTGGACACCCAAGTGACTGAGCCACCCAGATGTCCTTACACTGTTCATTTTGTGTAAAAATCTGTGTAGCAAAATTTTATACCCTTAGCTTGTAAAGTCACCATTACACAAATGTTGGCAGATGATGGGTCCAGTGGGATTTCAGTAGTCATTCATTTATCCAACCAATATATGTTGAGGAACTACCTTGTTCTAGGCACTTAAGATCCATCCGTGAACAAGAGCAAATACCTGCCCTTCTGGAGCTTAACATTTTAGCAGCCTGACAACAAACAGCAGAGATAATAAGTAGAGGATGCAAGGGTGCCTGGGTGGCTCAGTTAAGTGTCTGACTCTTGATTTTGGCTTGGGTCATGGTCTCACGGTTCGTGACTTCAAGCCCTGCATCGGGCTCTTTGCTGTCAGCATGGAGCCTGCTTTGAATCCTCTGTACTCCCCACTCTGCCCCTTCCCTGCTCTCTCTCTCTCTCAAAAATAAACATTAAAAATAATTTAAAAAAGTAAGTAGAGGATGCAGAATTTTAGAAGATGGTGAAAGAAGAGGTGCAGCAGGGCCAAGGAAATAGGTGGGGTGAGGAGAGGGAGGCAGATTCCTTCCCTCCCTCTCCCTCTGCCCCTCCCCTACTTGCACGCTTACACACTCTTTAAAAAATGTAATTTATATATCATACAGTTTACCCATTAAAGTGTGCAATTCAGTGGTTTTTAGTCAATTTACAGGGCTGTGTAACCATCACCACAATTTTAAAACATTTTTATCACCCCAAAAAGAAATGTCATACTTATTAGCAGTCATTGCCCCTGAAACTCTCCAGCCCTAGGCATACACTAATCTATTTTCTTTTTCAATATATTTGCCTGTTCTGGATCTTTCATAAAAATGGAATAATAAAATGTGGTCTTTTGTGCCTGACTTCTTTCCCTTAGCAAATATTTTCAAGGTTCATCCATATTCTACCATACATCAATACTTTATTTCTTCTTATGGCTGAATAATATTTCATTTTATGGATACAACACACTTATCTGTTGAGCAGTTGATGGACATTTGGGTTTCTGCTTTTTAGATATTGTGAGTAATACTGTTATGAGCATTTGTATACAAGTTTTTTTGTGGGCATATATTTTCTGGGATATATACTTAGGAGTGGAATTAGATTTCTACTTTCTTATTAATATTACCAAATAGCCTATATCAATATTACCACAACTTCAGGCCTAGAGGTAAAAAATGAGACAAAGTTGAAAAGTGGGACCTAGAACACATGTTGTCCTTTTTTCTTTCCCAGGTCCCTGTGTTTCTAGAGCTATTTTAGCCATAGTTACTGTTGAGTTACCACAGTACTAAGTGAATGGATATTTTTCTTTGTTCTGTTTTGGAGCATAATGCTGTATCATAAGCCACATCAAAAAGGGCTGAGAGTGAGTGAGAGAATCCACCTGCATTGGCTTACTGAAAATACAAGGTTATTTCAAAACCTAGGTCATTGTTTACTTTTAGCTACATAAAAAATCTTTAAGTAGATTTTCTTACAGCATCTCCAAAATAAAGAAGCCAGGAAAGACAGCCAAAAACATTGACTTTGAGGGAAAAAAAACCCGACAACTTGTAATTGCCTATCAGTCTTTGGACTTACTTCTGGGGAGCACCAATTAAAAATCTTAAATGTAGCTTTTTCAGCATAATTTTATTAATATGAAAGAGTTTTATCAAATATGATCATGTGCGCATGCGCGTGTGTGTGTGTGTGTGTGATTTTAAACATTTTCATAATGAGTTCCCAAGTGCTTTTTTGGCCGTGGTTATTAAAGCTTGTGTGTTTGCAATTTATTTGGCAAAATGCCTTTAGTGAAGAAAGGATATAGTGTTCTCTTGGTTCATTGCCCAAAGTAATTTTGGAGAAGTCTGTGACTGTGTTTAGTTCATGTCATTCATTGGAGACAAGTCATTGTAATTACATCTGATCACAATCAGTTTACAGTTGTTTTATCATGTTTTCATGCTGAATATCTACTCAGACATCATAGCAAAACTTAATGGCTACTGTTTTATTTGTACATAAAATGTTTTATAGCCTTTTTTTTTTTTTTTTTTTTAGTACACATCAGGTTTCAATCATCACTACTGCATAGTGTGAGGAAAGAGATGGATAAAGAACTATCAAAAATCCTTAACTATATAAAATTTTATTTCAGGTCACCTTGGCATAAAAGATACTGAATATATTCTGTGGCTTTCCCCCCCAACATGTTAACAGTTGTAGAAGAGTTACAATATTTGGAGCAAACCAGATGAAATGTGGAACTGAATTCACCCACAATGGATTATATTTGCCTTCCCTTTCCATTGGAAGTGGGTGTACCAGTATTTGGAATGGCTCTTAGGTAATGGTTAAAAGGCAGCATATTGTTTTTCTTGAGATTTAAAAGCAGGTTATCTTAACTGTAACGCTAAACAGTTTGTCATTGTTGTTTCAGAAAGCCTGCTCTAACATTCGCCCTATGTGGCAGAGTTACGGTACTGGGTGTTATTGACAGCTACCAAATGCTGGAGGCTCTCAAGGATGGGACAGTCCCCAATTTGCTAATTGTGGTAGCTTTGCTTCACCAGTGAATTTGGGTGAATTCACTAGTTATCTCTCAGGTGTCAATTCTCACCATTTCTTATTTTCCCCAAAAGGTTGGTCCGTAGCCCTTCTGAAAACTGCTTTTGTCTGTATGTTTAATTCTCTGTGGTTGAAGAATCTCCTGTTAGAAAAGTGTAATTAATGGGAAACTTTGACGTCCAGCTGAGAAAATTAGTTTGCATCAAAAAAGGCAGGATAGAGGATTAAAGAAATTTTAGTCCTAATCTAATTAACACCAATTAAAAGATGCAGATGAATTTGCACCAAAAAATTGTTAATTATGCACCCATTTGCCTTTTCTGCGACAAAACCAAAATTAGGAAAGTATTGTTATCTTTTTTGTTTGAGGAGACTACCAGAGCGGGTTTGTTACAATCATCTTTTGTATAATTAGAGAAAAGGTAGGCGGTAGGAGTTAGTGTGAACTGTTTTACTCTCCTGATATTTTTATGTAGATTAACTCTTTAACAATGGAAAGTACAGGATAATTTCTTAGCATGTCTCTCTCAGACATCTGATGAGGACCTAGTACTTACAGGAATCCCTGTTCCATGCAGTGAAAGCCTGAGTATGTATACAGAGATTGCATTTTCTCATTCCGAATATTCTGGCTGTTTGTATTGCTGATGTCTGTTCCTTAGAGAAAGCCTTGTGACCTAAATGGTACAGTTAATTGAACTCTGCCCTAGGTACATGTTAGAAAAGGAGAATTGAACTTTTTTTAGGCCTTAAGAAATGGTCTTACCGGGCACCTGGATGGCTCAGTCGGTTAAGTCCCTGACTTTTTATTTTGGCTCAGATCATGATCTCACAGTTGGTGGGATCTGGCCCATGTCACAGTCTGCGCTGACAGCGTGGAGCCTGCTTGGGCTTCTCTCTCTGCCCCTCCTCTGCTCATGATCTCTCTCTCTCTAAGTAAATAAATAAATATTTTTTAAAAAAGAAAGAAAGAAACTGTCTTTTTGTCCCCATACTCCTGTTTAACACTGTGGTCTTGTAGGGAGTTCTGTGCATGCCTTCCTCACTTGGCAGATCTGCGCTTCTGTTTACGAGTGTCTACTGTGTTGGGACTTCGATTTTACCTTTTGAATCACTCTTATAGGTCCTCAGATGGTGATCTGAGTAATTATGTAGGGGGCAGTGAAGCACAGACCTATTATATCTGCAAATGACACATCTGTCCAAGTGTCATGTAATGAATAACTGCAACGCACTTTATAATAAACTGTATTTTTTCTTTTTCCAAAACGGAGGGGGAGAGAAGGGGAAATATCTGCTAGAAATGGGAAGAAAGTTATAACTATGGATTCCTCTGGCCATTATCCAGCAGCTACCCTTAGATTTCCAGGTGTTCATTGTTAAACTTCACTCAAAGAAAATGTTTGACCAACCAGGTCCTGGTATAAGAAACAGCATTTTGGGGCACCTGGGTGGCTCAGTCGGTTAAGCGGCCGACTTCGGCTCAGGTCATGATCTCGCGGTCTGTGGGTTCGTGCCCTGCGTCGGGCTCTGTGCTGATGGCTCAGAGCCTGGAGCCTGTTTCAGATTCTGTGTCTCCCTCTTTCTCTGGCCCTCCCCTGTTCATGGTCTCTCTCTCTCTGTCTCAAAAATAAATAAATGTTAAAAAAAAAAAAAAAAAAAAAGAAAGAAAGAAATAGCATTTTAAAGAGCAGTGTTATTGGGACGCCTGATTGGTTGAGCATTTGACTTCGGCTCAGGTCATGATCTCACAGTTTGTAGGTTCGAGCCCTGCATCAGGCTCTGTGCTGACAGCTTGGAGCCTGGAGCCTGCTTTGGATTCTGTGCTTCCCTCTTTCTCTCTCCCCTCTTCAACTCCTGCTCTGTCTCTCTCTCTCAAAATTAAATAAACATTAAAAAAAAAAATTTAAAGAGCGGTGTTACTGCTAACCAGTACGTGTGCTTAGAATTTAAATAACAATATCTAAATGGCCATGTTTTATTGATGGGGTGATAGTTAATATAAAAATTTAGGATGCCCGGTTTGTATTTTCAAGATTTGTGCTGGAAACTTTTGCATTCATGACTGGCTGAAAGCAGACTGCTATAAAGTAGTTTTTACTGGCTGGTGTTTTCATGGGTAATGGTGGTTTGATGTTGGCCTACTAATGGGAGAATTTCACTATGGCATCGCCTATGACGGCAAACGGAAGGGCATTCTGTAAAAACAGTGTCTTCCTCCACACTTTCACAAGAGAATATCTGATACCATTTTTGACTTCTAGAGCATCCATTGTACTTGTCTGCAAGTCTCTAAGGATGCAGTGCACCCTTCCATAAAAACATACCCATATCATAGATTCCATATGAAATATTTGGTGAATCAATTTAGAAGGTAAATAACATAGCCTGATGAAATGGCATTAGTGGGATTAGGATAGCAGTTGTTTGATATTTCTGTTGCACTAAAAATAAAAGAATGGTACCTAAGTTGACCAGGTCTTATAAAAGGCCATTTTGTATGAGGCCTCCAAAAATAATTGTCAAGGGCTAGTCAGCTAGCAGACCAAATCTCTCACCCTAATCCAACTTAGAGTTTGTTGTTATTAGTAGAAAAGCTTATTTGGTTTATATCTAAGTAAGATCTTGAATTATCCATTGTGTTTCCATCATTGGATGATGATGATTCCACCAGAGTAGAATAGGAGGTTGGAGTGTGTTTTCCGTTACTACTTACCATGCCTACAGAATGCCTTTGCCCCGTGCCTACCTAGTCTGTCCTCTGACCAGCAGCACAGATGTGATATGACCACTGAGATCAAGGGTCTGATCTGTGGCCTCATAACAGACTCTTTGTGTTTCTGTCCCTAGCCTGAAACCTTAGTTATACTAGCACCAGGCTTGAACCAAATAAACAGCACAGTTCTGAACATGCATCATGCTTTTCATGATGTTTTACTGTGCCCATTCTACATGCTCTTATACCATTAAAGAAGGAAAAAAAAATACTTTTTTTAAACTAAATTTCAGTTTTTCCCTTGTGATTATTTTCGACCAGAGCCAGAACATCAGAAGATTATGAGAGGAGTCATTTGTGAACAATCTCTGTAAGAAATATGTAGTATTGGGTGTCCGACTGGCTCAGGTCATGATCTCATGGCGGCTTGCGAGTTCGAGCCCCACATTGGGCTCTGTGAGAACAGCTCAGAGCCTAGAGCCTGCTTTGGATTCTGTGTCTCCCTCTCTCTCTGTTCCTACCCTGCTCGCACTCTCTCTTTCTCTTTCTCAAATATAAATAAAGATTTTTTTTTAATTAAAAAAAATATACAGAGGCATGAAAACTAAATGCAGTTAGTGATTTAGGATTGGGTCATGGGCCAGAAAAAAAAATGGACATAAATCACATTTATTGGCACAATTGATGAAATTTGAATAAGGTCTATAGAATAGACAACAGCATTGTATCAGTTCTATTTCCTGATTTTGATCATTGTAGTGCAGTTGTGTAGGAGAGTATCCTTGGTTTGGGGAAGTATTTAGGAGTTAAAGGAGCACAATATAATTTACAAATGGTTCAGAAGAAAGAATATATACATAACTTATGAACATCAATCAGTCAATCAATAGAGGGCAGTAATGATAAAGCAAATGTGACAAAATGTTAACAATTGGCAAATCTGGGTAAGGGGTATTCAGGAATTTTTTGTGCTATCCTCGCAACTTTTCTGTTAGTTTGAAATTATTTAAAATAAAAAAAAATTAAAGTTGAAATTCTGGGTTCTTCCCACCCCACCCCAAATTAATAAACCTTTCTGTGCATGGTTCTAGAAAGAAATCAGAGGTTCTTCTCTGACAGGGATTCTCAGACAAAGCCTGCCACTGGATCACCCACAGAGGGTCAGTAGTATTGACTCAGCTAGCCAAAATGGATTCTTGGGAAGAATGTTCACCAGGGTGGATTGGTTATGTTCAACAGTTTAATGTATTTCTTCAAAATCTACCAGCCTGATGGAACAGAGAACTAAATGATCCCCTCTGAGTCTACAAATAACAAGATAAAATGTTCTCAAGTCCATTTATTTCTCACGTACACCTCCACTGTAAGATTGAGCCATGGCCTTCAGTGAACATTAGAACTGAAGTTCACTGTATTGTATGTTCCCTTTCAGACAGGACTTCACAAAGACCCTCTTTTATGAAGAAAACAACCAGCCAATAAAACAGTATTAGAGTACATTATATATGTGACCAATCATTTTATAAAATCTGATGTAAGCCTTCAGGCATAATTGGAGTTCTTAGCAAAATACTTTGGTTTTTAATATTTCTATGACCCTCTAAGGGGGACTTAGCAATTACTCTTAAATTTTCAAAGTGGTGCATGGAGTTTTAGCTGTGTGACTTCCATTAAAGACCATAGGAGTCTTGTTGCTAAAACATCACACAACTCATGAAAATGTGCTCCTTCTTGTGAAATTGTTAGAAGTAATGGGTATGGAAGTGTAGCCTGGTATTTCTGGTACATTTACAGGCTTTCTGCACTTGTTTCAAATTTAATACTTTTATAAAAACTCAACAGTTCTATAGGACTTGGGGGAAAAAAAGCATATTATGTGTATTTCAAAAGTGAAGGTGTAGAAAACTATAGAACCACTAAAAACTAAGTTCTAAAATGATTCCTTAAGAGAATCCAAATGTTTAAAAATATTTATCATCTTTATTTCAAAATTAATATATCAGCTCCCAGATTTTTAAAGTATGCCTTAAAGTAATACCATTAAAAAAAAAAAAGACTTACAAACTTTCAGTATAATCATATATAAGGATTTGGGTTTGCAACGACCCCTTCTGTTGAAACTTGTGTAACTTAAGCATCTTCTGAGCAAAACTTCCCTCCTTCAGATAGAAGGATCTTCCAGGGGCTAAGCCTTAAGGTTTGCTGAGGTCCCCTCTCTGCTGTGAACTTTACACGTATGCTCAGCTCACGAGCTGGCATGGCCTTGCTGGTGATCCAGCCAAGGACTCTCAGGGTATATACCCCAGTTCCCTCTTAGGGCAGAAACATCTCTGGAGTTTTGTTTCCTTGGTCCTTTGAGAGACCCGGGAGACCCGGAAGACCCGGAACTGGCCTCAGACATAGATAATTTGTTTCAACACGTTCAGAGGGGAGGGGGGTGAGAAGTAGAAGTAGAAGACTCAGTGACTACTTCTTGAGTTAATTATTGTTGGCTCCTCAGTTTCAGTGGTACTGTTTTGCTATAGATCTTTTACTAAACAGCATTGAATTATCATTTTTACTCATTATCTTGGGAAGATACTGTAGGCATTGTTTTTTCCTGCAATCTCTGCTGAGTAGTAGGTTTTAGGATAGATTTTAAAAATGGAGAACTTGACATAGAATCAATTTTTCAACATAGTATTGAACAAATAGCATCAGTTAGGTGTGAGCTATGCCATTGATTTGAAGTGTCCCAGCTGGGGTCAGAATTAGGGACTGTCTAAATCAGGGAATTTTCAGAAAGGCAGGGGAGAATATCAAGGTACAAATGGGAGGAAATAAGCCATTGTTCCTTTAAAAAGCATAGTAACCTCGATAATGAGAGGCTATGAAATCGTTCTTTTTATGACAGTAGCTTCTTAACTTCACAGCCCTAAGAACTCCTAGGGTCACTTGCAGAGAGCCCCAGGGCTACACCTGCCTTGCATAGATTAGGGCCTGCTGCAGCTGTCTTCATTTGCAAGACTAAGGTGTAGCTCGATGAGGCTGTGGGTCTCAGCAGGGAGCACTCCTTCCTGATCTCAATAGGCTGGCATTTCAGATTAAGATGGCCATTGCAAGTTAGGCTCAGAAATTGCAAGATGAAGCAGGTAACTATTTCCTGAGTTTTATGTATCAGACCTTATGAGGTATGAAGCAGGAACTCTTATATACGGCTGCCTTGAATTAGCCATGCCTTTTCCAATCAGCCCTACTGAAGGCAGCTGCCTAAATAAACCATCTAGCGTATTTAGGGGCCAAGCCTGCCTTTGGCTCACAAACATGTTTGTAAAGAGCGTGTGAATGTATAGGATGATCTATTGATGAGGACAAAAGGGAACGCTCTTTGGAACCTATACCCGTCAGCATCGGTCTGTGGGTTGGATACGCTTTCTCTGTAATGTGCATTCATTTCACAGAAAATACAATTAGGATAATTCTTGTGTGTTCTCTACAGGAAGGAAGTAGTATACTGCTTGTGAATGGTAGGCTAAATGAGGGAATCATTAAAGGGTTTTTAATAGACTTTTGAACGAAAAGACATAAGGGATTACAGTTATGTTGCCTTAATTGAGAAATATTTTGCAGTGTAAGGAGACTTAATCAAATTTTCATTTCATACCTGGTCAGGGACTAGGCTGAATGTTTCTTTAAGCAATCTGATAAAATGCACATGGAAGACGTGGGTTATGTGAGAACGTGTATGAAGTGTTTAGCATCTCTCCTGTGGATGCCTGAATATCAGATACTTGGTTTACTGTGTTGGGTTGAATGCTTCTGTTCTAATTTCTAATGAACTTTACCACCAGACTACTTGATCATGACTCAACCCAGGAACAATGCAAATGGAATTGCCCCCTGATGGGGAGGAATGGGCCCAGATGGCCCTTAAAAGGTGATAATTAGGAAATATAGCATATCTGAGTAGCTAGAAAGAGAGAAACTTGTTAAAGACAGTCAATCTGTTTGAAGCAATGGTCTTTCCCTTAATTATATGCATTTTCATTTAGAGTTGCTTTAAAGTACAATTTTCTCAGGAATTTTTTTTATTAGTAGTTGAAATCTAGAAACCATACACATTTTTTTTTTTTTTTTTTTGCTACTCTGTTTCGGATTATTTAAAGAATGCTTTCCTTCATACATTTTTTGTTTTCTAGATCTGTGTAACAGACTTGCTGTGTGTGTTTTAAGGGGCCGTTTTAGGTTATTTTAGCTCTTATGCTGAAACAGTGGGGGAGTGATTAAAAGTGAGAAAAATATTGGTATATATTTGTAAACTGAGCTTTTAAAATTAAAATAGTTACAGGATATGACAGTCTGTGATTTCATATACTTTGTAGGATTGCCTTAAATGTATCGCCGTCTTGGCAGCATAATCTCCAGATTCTTCTTGAATATGTCGTTAATATAATTTTACATATGATATGACAAGTAGGACTTTTTAAGCATTATTTGTTTCTCTGAATTAGCATATTTGCATTCACTAATGATATCATCCCTTTGGCTTTTCTTTAGTCACATTTTTTTTTTTTTTAGTGTACTAGTTTCGCATTGCTAGAAAAATAACACGTGAGTGGAAGAAGATGAGAAGGTGGTGACTTAAAGAAGTGTGCTCAGTGTATCTCTTCCAGTTTCTACATGGCCATGAGTGTGGGGGAAATAGGAATTACAGCATAAAACAAAAGCTCTAATGGCCAGTAGGCAGCTGTTTCTTTATTTGTAAAATCAGAAAGTACACTTACATGAAATGCTAAATTAAATTATTCCAAATATCTTGGCGGTCCTATTTTGGTATATGAGTTGCTTTCCTGAAATTATCCAGCACCATTGTTCATCCTGACAGAAACCAAGGGTATAGATGCACCTTTGGGACTATGGCCAAGGGAAGACCTGCATTTTCCTGGTCTGCCCATTCAGGTTTTGAAGAACTTTCCATAAAATAAGCCTCAAAACCCAGGTATTGCCCCTCCCATCCTTAGCAGTTACACTGTGGCTGAAATGTTGGGTTCCCAGGATCTAATCCTTGGGGCTTAATACACTTCGTAAAGTATCTTCTTCCACTCAAAAACCTCTTAGAGAGTCTTTGATATTTTAAGGGTAGTTGTTGAAAATGGATATAGCTCATAATCAGTTTAGGATTCCAGAAGCACGTATGCCAAGACAGAATGGAGAAGCATCATGTTCAGCAAGCTTCAGGGGGAAATAGGATGAGAATGAGCCTTGGGTCCGCTATTTGCAGGATCTTTTGAATTGTACCCTTGTAATCATTGACAGGTTGTCCCAGAGGAAATAATCTGGTTCAAACTTTCCTTGTTATCAGTGAAAAACAAAAATTATTTAGTGCAGGTAGGCTTAAGGGAAGAAAAAGTCAAGAGGAAAATTGGAGATAAAAATCACTACTATCTTTAATTCCATGACTCACAGCAAGGAAGGAGTATGTTTTACATCCCATGTGCCCAACTTTATCTGTAAATGAGAGTATGGTTTTTGAAGATTGTATTCAATTATTTCAACCTTAGTAATGGCAAAAAAGATCTAGCATTGTTTACTGAATAGTCGCATTTATTTATTCTTACTTTCTAGGTGTGACCTGACTTGAAATCTTTATAGTTGTTGACATTTTTTATCCATCACAGAACAAGCTCTGAGGAGAAAAGCAGATTCAACTTTTCAAGTGTTTTTAAAAGTCTTCAATTTGATCAAAACCTAACTTCCCTTTTCTTGAGATTACTAAATCATAATTGCTATAACAATATTTGGAATTTTGTTTAGCACAACGTATAAAGAACAGAGTTGAAATAGACCAGTGGATGGATGGCAATTAACTCTGCATTCTTTTTTAGACTGTTTTATTAATTAGCTCTCTAGACTCAAATAGGTTACATCCTCTACGCAGTAAATTGCATTTGTAAGCTCTGTGGATGAAATTTGCATGTGGCCTAAATGCTATTCACATTGTTGTGTTAAGTAGCATTTTATCTCTCTAGACCCTCCCCCTACACCCAGTGCAAAGTTTTATCCACTTTTCTTGCTGGAAGGGAAAGTCTCATGTAGTTTGGTCATTTGGCGCCATCTTCTTTTTTATTGTTAAATCCACTAAAGCCGGTCATGCCTGGCAGTACCAAGCAAGCTCTTTCCGGTGTTCTGGTCTGCTAAGCATTTGGAGTTCTTTGCTGTTTATTTACATGGAATGTTTTCAGCTTCTGTCTTTGCTTTAAGAGCGGATTAAAAGGAATCTTAAAAAAAAAAAAAAAGAGGGGCGCCTGGGTGGCACAGTCGGTTAAGCGTCCGACTTCAGCCAGGTCACGATCTCGCGGTCCGTGAGTTCGAGCCCCGCGTCGGGCTCTGGACTGATGGCTCAGAGCCTGGAGCCTGTTTCGGATTCTGTGTCTCCCTCTCTCTCTGCCCCTCCCCCGTTCATGCTCTGTCTCTCTCTGTCCCAAAAATAAATAAACGTTGAAAAAAAAATTTTTTTTTAAAAATAATAAAAGAAAGAAAGAAAGAAAAAGAATGTATATTTTGGTGTAGGTTTTTCTTTCTGGAATCTTCCCTTACACCCCACCCCCCACCCCCCGCCATCATCACCACCTTACCCTTATCCCCAACAGCATGTACTTTTTTTTTTTTTTTTTTAATTTAACACTATTTTAGGAAGCACATTAACACTGCACACAGCTTGGGGATGACTCCCCATCACCAGTTGGTCACATCATCAATGTTGCAATTCTATTCATCATTATGATTTAAGAATGTTACTGAACAGCTGCCTCTCAAGAGGATGTTGATACTTAGACCCTTCTGTCATTTATCTGACTCAAAAGCACAACTCCCTTGAAAGAATTAATATCAAACCTACATATGAAAATCTAATATTTAGTAGGGTGGGTTCCTTTTCAATACATACTTTTCAATTCAACAGGGAGGATCCATCTATTTTAAAAATCATTAATCACATGCTTCTGACATTTCCCTTTGACTTTCCTCAGGGGGAAAGTTATTTGAATAACAAACAAATAAACAAAAAACCCTGTCAGCCTCCCACTTCAACAAAAGCTTTCTGTCATACTGAGACCTACAGTGTCCTGTTTGGTTAGAGGCAGCAGGGTGGTGTAGACACTATGCAGAAAATCTTGGGTTAATAAGTACTCTCTGGAGTTAGTGTTTTTCCTGACTAACTCTTGGATTACTGCTTTGAGTTTCTAACCCATTATCGCTGTCCCATGCAGAATTTCCAACATGGTAGCCACTTCTCTGAGCTGCCTCTCCTTGATGTCCTGATGGTCGATAGCATGAAAATTTGTGAGCAGTTTGGTTTTTGAATGAACTGGAAGTAAAACCTTGAGGCATTACTTGATTCTTTGGCCAAAGGACCATTTTCTTAATATCTAAGTTGATCTGGAGCTGAGAATAAGCCGTACAAATTTCTATTTATGTATGTATGTATGTACATACATACATATATAATCTCTACGCGCAACGTGGGGCTCCAACTCATGACCCCAAGATCTAGAACTACCTCCTCTTCCATCCAAGACAGCAAGGCGGCAGCCCAGCCCAGTACAAACTAATTTTTACACACATGTCTTTGGGTCTTCAGTTCAAACCAACTCTTATATAGAAACTCTGACGTTTTTTTTTTGGAGGACTTTGTTGCCTATCAGAAACCCTCCCCCTTGCCTCCCAAGTTGGTGGTCCCTGAAGATGTGGTCAGAGCCCCAAGTTTAAAATGCACCTTGTGGGTCTCTTGACTGGCTCAGTCAGTGCAGCACGTGACTCTTGATATCAGGGTTGCAAGTTCAAGCCCCACGTTGGGTATAGAAATTACTTAAAAATATAAAATATTTAGGGGCGCCTGGGCAGCTCAGTCGGTTGAGTGTCCGACTTCGGCTCAGGTCATGATCTCACAGTTCATGAGTTCAAGTCCCGCATTGGGCTCTGTGGTGACAGCTCGGTGCCTGCTTCTGATTCTGTGTCTCCCTCTCTCTGTGCCCCTCTGCTGCTCATGCTCTGTCTCTCTCTCTCTCTCAAAAATAAATAAACGTTAAAAAAAAATCAAAAAATATAAAATATTTAAAAAATAAATGCATCTTGTATAATGAAATAGGATCAAGATGATATTCTTTCTTGTGACTGTGTATTAGATTGAACCATTGGAAATTGCTACTGCTTGACCAGTTTTGACCTATAAAAGTGGCACTAGAGTACCAAAATTTTTTTAGTGTAATAACACCTTCTGATAAGAAAATTGAAGAAATAGGAAAGGTTAAAGAGGGTGCCTGTCTGGCTCAGTCGGTAGAGCATGTGACTCTTGATCTTGGGGTTGTGAGCTCAAGCACGTTGGGTGTACAGAAAAGTAAAGGAAGAAAGCAAGCAAGCAAGCAAGCTTGAAGAATTAGGCTATAAGCTCGTTATAAGCAAATAGTGACGAACTTCCTCCTTCCCTCTCTCCCTCCCCAGCTCCCTCTCTTCCTCCCTCCCTCCTTTCCTTCCACAGCCACCTGTTAAGTCCTTTCTGGGTGCTGCTGGTTCTTAGGGATATGGAGATAAAAGGTTTAGTCACTGCTCCCAAATTGTTTGAAGGATAAATAAATACAGGCACTTCAGGTGATGGTGAGAGAGGGCTCTGGGGGTTGGCGGCAACACAACAGGTGTTTCTAAAATCTTCAAAACCTGAAACCCACACGGCAAAGAGCTTTAAGCCCCTAAGTTTTCAGAATACTGTTTGTATGGACTGTATCAAAGTAGTCAGAAAGTGGGAACTTGGTGTCTTTCCTTCACGGCCAGGAGGTATTAAAGTGAGCAATGAATCCCATGATTTGTTTTCTTCATTCATTCTTTCATTTTAAGAAAGTGCTTAGAGGGGCTCCTGGGTGGTTCAGTCAGTTAAACGTCCAGATCTTGATTTTAGCTCAGGTCATGATCTTGTGGTTCAGGGGATCGAGCCCCACGTCAGGCTCTGCACTAACAGCGCAGAGCCTGCTTGGCATTCTCTCTCTCTGTCCCTCCTGGCCAAAATAAATAAAGAAATGTTTTTTTAAAAAGTGCTTAGAATCCTCAGCATGTAATACAAGTAGGGGTACCATAGATGACAGCCCTGTTCCTGAGTCACAGTTGCTCCCAACCCTATGCTCCCATGGCAGTTTTAAATAGTTTTATTGAGAGATCATTACATTCAAATACTTTAACCTTCACCTTCTTAAAGTGTACGATTCACAGTTTTTGGTCTATTCATAAAGTTGTGCAATGATCACTACTGTCTAATTCCAGAACATTTTCCTTACGCCAGAAAAAAAAAAAAAAAAACCTACACTCATTAGCAGTTGCTACTCACGTTCCCCTCCTCCCTTCCCTTGACAACCCCAGTCTACTCTCTGAACCTATAGATTTGTCTGCTCTGGACATTTCATATAAATGCAGTTGTATAATTGTGCCCTTTTGTGTCTGGCTTCTTTCACTTAGCATGTTTTCAGGGTTTATCCCTGTTGTTGCATGGATCAGTGTTTCATTCCTATTTGTGACCAAATAATGACCTATTGCAGGAGTATACCACATTTTATTTATCCATTCATCCATCATGGACATTTGGGTTGTTTCTGGTTTTTGGGTATTGTGAATAATGCTATGAACATTAGCATACATTGTGGATATGCGTTTTCATTTCTTTTGAGCATACCTGCGAGTGGAATTGCTGGGTCATAAGATAGCTGTGTGTTTCACATTACAAAGAACTGAGATAACACAGCGTTTCGTGCCTATGAAACTAATTATGAAGCCACTTATAGTCTGTTATCATTAGGCCTACTAGGTTTTAAGTTTCTTGAGACCAGCGGTTGTCCTTTTTCATCTTTGAACCTCTTCCCCTCTCCAGCCCAGCACCCACCACAGCACATAGTATATTCTCAAAAAGTTGTTGAGAATGGAGCTGACCAATGCAATGTCCTATTGCTTATGAAATCCCCAACACGCCTAAGCCATACTTGCTCTGTCTCTCTCCCTCTTTTCCCGTAACAAGTGACAGCTTGTTAGGAATAGAAGGAGCTCCGTATTGTCCATCAAGCTTTCCAGCTGGTTGCTGACCTTCCTTATCTGCAACAGGGCCTTTACCCAGATCTTGGGATTTCTCCAAGCTGCCTCATCACTACAGCAGCAGTTAGGACCCATTCTGGTTTATGCAGATACTTTAAGAGAGATTATTTTAAGCACCACTAAAACCCAGGCAGAGGCAGGGCTGGTGGAAACCCCAGCATTTGGGGGCACACCCCCTGTTTGACATGGTTCACATACCTACTTTCAGGGGATTTGGACAAGGAGGCCCTAAAATGCCTATCTAGGCTTTGACTTAGGAGCATTGTGCAGGAGGTTTAAGAAAGCTTATTTTAAGACTTTCTCAGAAGGCTGGAGCAGTATCTTTATGATTTATTCTGCTACCTTTCACTCAGAGCCTGTGATTTCTAATAACATCTATTTCAGGTTGGATTTAAGAGACAGATCGGCCTCTGCTGAATTGGCCACCTTTGATGTTACAGTACCGAGGAGGGGAGGGACAGATGGAACAAAAGTCGTAATTGCCCAAATTTACAATAGCTTCCCAGCAGCAGCCAGCACAAAAGAAATGTTAATGCAATAAACTGTAAATGGAAGGAAGTTAAGCAGGATTTATGGTCGGCGCAAACCTGCACCAAATCGCTGGAACCTCCTTCCTTCATCCGTGAGCATTTCCATACTCACAGTAGAATTGAACTCATTTGAAAGTCAGTGACTACTCTGCATTCTCTGTCCATTATAGGTCTTGAACCCCCTAAACAAACAGATTCCTGTAAGAACCTGGGATGTCCGGTAGAGCAGTCAGGGAGAAAAGTCAGTCATTGAGGGCTCAAACCTGAAATGCTGGCAGCATCAAGAACACACATCAGCTGGAAGCGTGTGCATTATAGCTGCAACCAAAGCAGGCATTTTTCTTCCCGCTCTGAGTTGGGATCTCTGCAGATACAACAGATGGCCAGAGTGTTTCCATGTTTCAGCCACGAAGTGAGAGGGCAGCGTGTCATTCGCCAGCCAGGCACTTACCCATCCGTCAGGGCCACTGCTATAAATGGCTACTTTTCACATTTGGGTTCCTGCAGCTTTCATTTCCATTTAGGCTCACACATACCTTTACCTGTGTTGTAACGTGTGGGGTGTTCATTGTCTCCTTGTCCAGATTGCTAGCCTGTTTGGTTTTTTAATTAGCTGAGGAGCACAGTCTAAATGGAAAATTGCTTTCTGAGATCCCTGTGCTCTGGCTCCATGCTGTGAGGGGCTCCCTGTAATTAAACACGTTTTAAGAGTTGTTCTCTTGCGTATGTGCTGTAGCCGTCAGTGCCCTTCCCACTAGCTGGAGAGTTCTGTTTCAGGCCTTGAGACTTCAATATCAATACTAGGTATAACTAAAAGGAAATTTATATATCAGTTAAGTATGGGGGATTTTTTCCCCCTTTGGTAGTTGGGGAAAAGAACTCGGTGGGAAAGTAAATTTTACACTTTTTAGGTTCAGGAGGATGGCAGAGCATTATGGAGGCACTGAGAGGAACCTGGACAGGAAGTCAGGAGATGAGGGGCACAGATGTCAGCAAAATCCCGAAGTCATCATTCTCAGGTCCTGGTCCCCATAGTGAGAATTCCCCAAGTCCCCTCAGAGATCTAGAATTCATTCTAGAATTCTAACTTTCAAAATAAAGTATCCATATTTAAAAGTTGCTGCTGCAGTTTTAGATGCTACACAGGCAGCTCATTAGAGCTTGGACATGAAGGGTGTGTCATTGGGGTTCCTGCCTTTGAGGGATCAGTTCACCAATAATTAACAAAGGAGAAAGGAAGCCTTTATGAAGTTTTTGCCTAGAGGCTAAAAATAAAAATTTAGAGTAATGGTCCCTAATGGTCCCTTTAGAGAAGGTCTGACATACTATGTAGAATGGTGTGCTCTTCTCTGCGTCTTTTCTGAAAAAGATTTGCAGTTCTTTTCTAATCAACATCTGGACAAAATCTGGGGGCATGTAGACGTCTGAGACCAAGACCATGTAATAGACATCATTCATTAGGAAAAACTAGTGGAATTAAAATCTACTGTTCAGGTCCTGTTATTACAAGACACACGGGCATGTGGTAAAGCTTGATTTAATCACTTCCTGCTAGGCTAGATCTGGCAGAGAAGGAAAAAGACTAGGATGAAAAGAAAGACAAGAAGAAAATCCCTATAGACAAAGAGCCACGCATACTCAGTCTCTATTTTTTGCACAAATGTCCATTCCTGTGTCCCATAACCTAGGTCTTCTTCTGACCCTGTCTTCTCTATGTTCTATAGGAGAGCTCATTTTTTTTTTATGGATTTCTGCTGCCAGGACTCTCCCCAGACCTTGGGCCATCGCACTCTTAACGCCTTGCCCTGTTTGGCCAAGCTCTTGGAGCCACCCTCTTCTTTTAAGTCCTAATTTCTGTTTAGGGTGTGTGAGAATAGAAAGCACATGGGATCTGGGCATAGCTTGGGAGAACTCCAGAGTTGCAGATGCGGTACTCTGGCTTCCTTCTCTGGACAGCGGGTACAGCCAGAGTCTTGGAAGTCTGGCTGTAACGAGGTATGCGGACAGTGGGGCTGTTTGCAACAACCTTCACATGTTGTTTCCTCCTAAGTTTGTAACTCACTGTCACCTGCATCCTCTCCTGTGCTGAGGTTACCTTTCCTTTACCCCACAGGCTTTTAAACCTTGAGGTCAGCAGGGCAGTGGGTCAGCAAGTGTATTTGGTAACATGCATTTGACTTCATGTGTAGTAGGAAATAGATTAATTAAAGATGTTGACGCCATCTAACACTAAATCTCATGAAGCCTCACAGGGCACCGAAGTACCAGTCCATACGGCATATAGACAGCCACGTGCTTCTGAGCATTTTGAAGGCAATTTGCTTGGCTATGTATTTTTAAATTGTTGTTATCAGAGCACCCAGGATTGTCATGCCTTCATGGAGTTTCTGCCAGAGGGATTAGTGTCATTTCTGGGCCCCCACCAGAATTCCGTTGAAGCTATAAGTAGTCATGCAAAGTCGTAGGTTAAATGATTTGGGAATAAAATGTCATTTGATGTGACAGAAATGAACCCTCGGAGGCCCACACTTCCTTTGGGACTCGCTCTCACAGTTCTTGTGTTAAGTAATTTTATTAACGGAGGCAAGGAGGGGCATGAGGTGACAAGAGAAATATTTTTTTGCTAACATTTTAATCCTAATCACAAAATTTATTGTGTGTGGCTTTATATGCATTTGTAGCTACGAAGCCATGCAAGAGGATGAAAGTAAAAATGAGAATGCCTTGTTTTTCTTCCCAGGTGTTATTTAAAGCATTGTATGAATTGTCAAAAAGATTAATTGTTGTTGCTTGCAGCTAAACAGATGATAAATTTTAAAATTATATTATTACTGTGTGTCAGCTTAAAAGCTCTGTGTCCCAAGTGTGTCACCTTTTTCTGTTGCTGTTGACAAGGTTCACATTTTATAGCACACCGCCAGAAGGTGTTGACATATATTCAGATCACTGATTAAATGTTTTTAAAACGTGCCACTCAGAAACTAACCCTGATGTTCTATGAAAGAGTCATTTTGGGGAGTAAGATTTTTTTTTCCCTCTTCTTCATTGATATGGAAGAGATTTTAAACATTGCCATTAAAAAAAAAAAGCCTCATGTGGTTACATTTTCCTATTTTAAAGTGAAAAGAAAGAAAATGTTTTTCAGCATTCTCGTTTCTTCTCCTTCACAGGAGGGAAAGCAACAACAATGGTGTAAAACTACCTCGAGGAAGGTGCTAAATGGCTACTTGTAAACACTCCTTGTTGGGTTCGGGGACCCCTGATGTAGGAGAGTCAGGGTGGGTCTGAGATGGTGTGGGTGTGGTAAAGCCCAGTGTTGTGACTCCTTCGTGGTTCGAGATGCTGTGACAGTCCTAATGCTGCAAAGTCTACCTGCAGACGACTACTTACACAGCTGCTGAGCAGTGCCGAAGCCTGTCTGTTCCTTTCCATGCTGCAGTGCTGGAAGACACTGCTGGTCACTGCGTTTTGCGTTTTGTGGATGGAATGGGCTGCCCTTTGGACCAAAGGCTTCAGTGAATCCAAATGTATATTTGTTACAGTGATAAACATAAGTCCCCATGAATCAACATTTTAATGCTTTTTCTCTTCAGTGTTTGTGGGACACTGTCAGTAGGTGCTCTGGTTTCTGAGCACAGCACGAAAAACTTTAAAACAAATGATTTATTATTCATTATGGAAAAGTTGGATTTTTTCCCCCTCCCTGATTGTCAAGGTTCCTTTGTCTAGGTCAGTTTTGGAGTGTGACTTTTTCCCGCTCAGTACAGAGGAGGCTGACATTGCTTCAGTGATGTTGCAGAGGATGATGTAAGATATAAAGCCCATGTCGATTGTCACTTCACCCCAGCATGGTGCAAGCTTAGAGATGTTTCTGTGACAGTTTTGGGTGCCCTCACGGGGACCAAATGATCCCTGTAACCAAAAGTATATAGGAGGTTGCAAATAGGGAACAGCTCATGGCTGTAAAGTTACACAGCTGCCAGTTACACAGCATCTAATGCATATCAGGGACCCTGACCACATCACACATATGGTGTCATTAAATTCCAACAACATAACAGCAGCTATGCGACGATGTGTGTTTATCCCCATTTTAACAAAGGAGTAAAGCAAGACTCCATCATATTCCTGTAAGTGGCAGCCAGTGTCTGAACCCAGGTATGTCAGATCTTAGAGCCTCTTTCACATTCATCCAATAGCTGTTTATTGGTAATCTATTTAGTAGATACTGTTTTCATCACATCTGTCTTTTTAATCTTATTTATCTTAATTTACTTATTTTGGGCTTTAAAAAAAATTGGTTCATCATTAAAAAACAAAGCCTCATGCAGAATTCCCTGCAAGTTCAGGATAAAACAGTATTCTGAGAGGCACCTGGGTGGCTCAGTCAGTTGGTGTCCAACTTCAACTCAGGTCATAATCTCATGGTTCGTGGGTTCAAACCCCATGTCGGGCTTTGTGCTGACAGCACAGAGTCTGCTTCAGGTTCCCTGTCTCCCTCCCTCTCTGCTCTTCCCCCACTTTCATGCTCTCTCTCCCTCTCTCAAAAATAAACATTAAAGGGGCGCCTGGGTGGTGCAGTCGGTTAAGCGTCCGACTTCAGCCAGGTCACGATCTTGCGGTCTGTGAGTTCGAGCCCCGCGTCGGGCTCTGGGCTGATGGCTCAGAGCCTGGAGCCTGTTTCCGATTCTGTGTCTCCCTCTCTCTCTGCCCCTCGCCCGTTCATGCTCTGTCTCTCTCTGTCCCAAAAATAAATAAACGTTGAAAAAAAAATTAAAAAAAGTAAACATTAAAAAATAAATAAATTAATTAAAAAAACCCACAGAAACAAAACAGAATTCTGAAAGCCTTAAGGCTTCCTACCTTAAAGAAGGGGTGAGGGGAAAAGATTGTAAGATGCTCCTGGAAAATAGCCCCTTGTGGCTCCATCTTGTTTACTTTGGGCACGTGGAGATGCCTCTAGAGCGTTTGAGTTTATGTGTAAAGACTTTGCTAGGTTACCCAAGTTGCTGATAATGTGGGTTGTCTTCTTAGAGGTGAAGTGAGGCCAGAGATAGAGGGTGGCTGAGAGGAATACTTTTCACCATTGAACTCTCTGGTACCTTTCTGGAACCTTGTGAATATACTATCTTTTCAAAAGAAAAGGACACTTTCTGTTAAGAAGCTATCTCAGGTAATTTAGTTGAAAATTTCACTGGACCTGCACTATCATAAAAATGTCACGAGTTCTAAATTTATTGTCTTATTTTTGTGGGTTGCTGTAACACCCAGTTTCTGTTTGTACCCTCATCCTTCACTTCTCAGGGCACCGTCTCCATGGGGCGTTCTCTTTAATTGACCATGGCCTCTTGGTATACAGTCAGGTGCTCTTTCATTTCTTCCCCTCACCTCTTGTTTTTTATTTACTGTGTGGATCTTTTTGGATGGCATTTGTTTCATGGGTTCTTTTCTCCATAAAGGAGATACGTTCACAAAGATATCTCTCTTGAGTGTGTGTGTGTGTGTGTGTGTGTGTGTGTATACACATGTATATACATACACACATATATATATGTGTATGTATATACATGCGTATATACGTATATATGTGTGTGTGTGTGTGTGTGTACACACACACACACACATATATATATATATACACACACATACTCTTTTATGTGAAGCATTTGTTTCTTCCTCAATAACTCATCTGGGTTTAGAGTAGAATGGAGAATTTGGCATCCCACTGGTTGGGAACTTTCCTGCTTTTCCGTCAACAGGCATAAAACACTTGTGCATTTATGATAATGTGTAGCATGCATAAAGCTATGTGAAATAAAACCAAAGGTTATGTGTGTAGAAATACTCCTGTGTTCATAATTATCAGTAACTTCCAGTGAAAGCAGTGGCTGTAAAGGATAAAAGCACCTGTGGACATTACTTATGTCAATACTCAAGCCACCACTAAGTAAGTAAGACATCTTTATGCTGTTGATGACATTCAGATCTTTTCTCTCCTTCTCTGGAAAATTCACAATGTGTCCCTGACAAATTATACCCAGAAAAGCAAAAATGTAAAAACCATTTCGGAACTTTGTGTAAATTCAGTGTACCATCCTCCAGGTCTCTTGCCTGGTCTGCATCTTGAGAGGCCCCTCATTGAATGGCTGCAGTGATTATGAGGTTGTGGGGGTTGAGTTATGACAGAATTTTTGGATTCTGTAATTTTGGATTATCTGTGCCATGTTTTTCTGAGACAAAAACTTACCTACCAATGGAATTTCATTGTGTGGAGGGTGATGTGGAGGAACTGATTTTTCTTGGGCATTCAGCATAAAGACAGTTGACGAAGGGACAGTCTCATATAGTCAAGTTCAAATCTCTTATGATGTTATGTTAGACCAACACATCACTAAATTGATCACGGACTTATTTTCCCCTCCAGCACTGGAGAAGATAGATCTCCATTTCTTCATCTAAGTGTGAGAAAGAGAAGGTGGCTACATTTAGAGTCAGAGACTCCAGGAAAATGCATATTTTGAAATCTGGTTTTAAATACAGGCTTCGCACTAGCTCCCCACACAGGATGAGAGGCTCAGAAGACCTGAGAGACTTTTATAGACTGATTTACATCTTTCTTCTTAGGGAGTTAAGTGGCAGGCGGAGCCAAGCATACTGTTTAAAGTGTTTCTGTTCCTCTTTAGATTTTTTTCTTCCAAGTGTACATAGTTGAATTTGAATTTGAGTACTTTAAAGTGCAAGCATGACATGATTTTTAAAGAGAGGTGTTGCCTTGATTTTTGGAGTAATGATTTTGAATACTCATTTACAGTGTTATATTTTATTTTTTTTATTTTTTATTTATTTTGAGAGAGAAAGCACGAGCAGGGGAGGGGCAGAGAGAGGAAAGAGTGAGAATCCCACTACCAATGAGGAGCCCGATGCAGGGCTCAAACCCACAAACTGTGAGATCATGACCTGAGCCGAAATCGGATACTTAACTGACTGAGCCACCCAGGTACCCCTACAGTGATATGTTTTATAATAAGACCTTTAAATATTTAAACACTGGTTTTTAAAAAACATTCTGTCTGTACTGGCAGTTTATCATGTTGCTGTTGAAGTAACAGTTGACCTTATATTAGGGAGTTGATAAAGCCTGATAATATGCATAGTTGCCCAAATTGTGTTTTTCCCAGGCTAGCTACTAAAATCTCATCTTTTCACTTACATTTGAAAATCATTTCGGAATTGTTTCGTTAGAATTGGACACACACAAATCATTAATGCATGTGTTTTCCGTTGCCAAACACATTCATTTGGACTCTGAAGCCTGCATTCTCTTTACAGGTTAAATTCACCCTAGATTTAAGGAAGCTCCTAGAAACCTGGGTGCTTTGGACAATAGCTCTACTTTACTATGGAGAAGTTCTCAACTACCACCAAGTTTGTTTATTCCCCATTCATGTACATTCATTCATTCATTCATTCACTTGGCATTAATTTATTGCTATCTGAATAGGTGGGTAGAACCCTGTCTTTTTTTTTTTTTTTTTTAAATGCTCTACACCCAACGTGGGGTTTGAACTCAGGACCCTGAAGTCAAGAGTCACATACTCTACACACTGAATCTTCCTGGTGCCCCTAGAACGCTGTCTTTATATATAAGGAGTAAAGGATAGTAGTCAGCATGTTGGTTTACCCTGCCTCAGTTTCAGATTTCTGGCCTCCAGAACTCCAGAACAACATTTTGTTGTTTTAGCCACTAAGTTTATGGTACCTTGTTAGGGCAGCCCTGGCAGATGAATACAGATGACAATATCATCCTTAGCCTTCTGTGTTTCTCATTGGCTTGAGAACCGACCTCTATTTCCTGGCCAATGGGAAATACATGTGCTCCTTTTCAGCTTGTGTTTCTTTTCCTTCTTTCCTTCTTTCTTCCTGAAATAGCATGGAAAAAAAAAATTCCTAGCAAGAACAGGTATGCGGGAAAGTTTCCTGCCCTTTCATTCCTGTTTCTCTTCCCAAAAGCTATAGTTGAAAAGTTTGTTTTCTGTCTTACCACGTTTCTTCTCACCTTCTTAGCTTGATTTTTCTTTCTTTATAAGATCATAACCTCTTGTAAATTGTTAACTCCTAGAGATTGCCTACCCCTCTCCTAAAGTCCTGACAAGAGGTGGGAGTTTATTTGGTAGGCTTATGTGTGACTTCTTTTGATAAAAAGGAAATGCAGCAGAGGCACGTGGAGGGGAAGTGCTGGGAGAGATGATGGAGTGCGTGGTGGGCATGCTCAGAGTGTGATGAGGCACATGAAGGGGACAGAGCGTGATGGGGCACGTGAGGGGCACACATAGGGTGTGATTGGTCACGTGGCAGGGGCATGCAGAACGTAGGTGAACACGAGGGGGTGTGATGGGACACATGGGGAAGGTGCTCCAGTGGGCTGTGCAGGCGGTAAAGACTGGCATTGGGGCAGGTGATGGGATGCACCCAATGTGATGGGGCACATGGAAGGGTCGGGCCATGTGAGAGAAAGCAAGGGGTGGGGATGTGTGGAACGTGACGGGGCACATGGCCAGGAGGCCAGAGCGTGGTGGAGCACGTGACAATGACATGTGGAGCGTGCTGGGGCACCTAGACCACGTGAGTACATGATGAGGGTGTGTAGTAAGGCAGGTGGGGAAAGTGAAGGGAATGGGACAGGCAGGAATTGAGGATTGGCAGTGGGGCTCAGGATTAGGGGAAGGGCAGAAGCACCAGAGCACGTGTCTGGAGCAAACTGTTGAGGTCAAGTCCCCAGAAGCTGCCTGTTGCTGGAAGGGTCATGCCTGGCAGCAATGGGTTATTTCCACCGTCTTCTCCTTTTCCTTCCTGGGGAATTCACTATTATTTTTTTTAAGTAAGCTGTGCGCCCAAGGCAGGGCTCAAACTCAAGGCCCTGACATCAAGAGTCGTGTGCCCAACCGACTGAGCCAGCCAGGCACCTCTGCTCCTGAGAAATTTAGCCACAGAAAGACTTTGGGGTCAAACTGCCCAGTGTCTGAGAAAACAAGGTTGTGTCCTTCACTTTCCCGTCACCGAATCCAACATCTGCTGCCACGTTGTGCAGAGGCGAACCGCCTGGGATTCCACCCCCTTCTGCCGGTTCCCTGGGTCCTTACACTCTTTGCCCCCTCAAGGGCCTGACTCCTTTGAGAATATCCCGTCTCTTTGCATCGGTCTTGCTGTGACTACCGAATCCTTTCTTCAGCTTCTCTGTGTCCTAAAATTTCCCACCTAAAAACAAATATGCCTCCCTTTGTCCCACATCTTACTCCTGCTACAGGTGGTTCCATTACTACTCTCCACAGAAAAGCTCTTCAAAAGTTTTACAAACTGTAAACTCTTCAACTGTTCTGTTTCCAGCCCCTCACCCTCCATTTTCTCTTGAGCCCACTTCAATACCACTTTCTCCTTGCTCCATGCCACCAAGATTGCACTTGCTGCCAAACCCAGCAGACACCTTTGTCCTCAGATGACTGGATTCTTGTCAGCATTTGACAAATTTGGCTTCGGTGACCTTTAAACGCTTTCTTCTCTTGGCTTCTGTATCAGTTTCCTATCGTTGTGGTAATAGGTTCCCACAAAACTGGCTGTTTAGAGGTAACACCTATTTATTATCTCTCAGTTCTGTAGGTCAGAAGTCTGACCCCGGGCTCACTGGACTAAAATCGAGGCATCAGCCTTACTGGAGTCTCTGGGGAAGGATCCACTTCTAAGCTCATTAAGGTTGCTGGTAGTCCAAATCCTCACAGCTCTAGGCCCGAGGTCCCTATCCCCTTGCCACCTTAACCTTTAGAGACCTCTCTCCAGTCCTGGCACACAGGATCCCCACCCCTCAGAGTTAGCAACCTCGTGCTGAATCTGTCTCAGGCTGGGAATCTTCTTGTGTCCTTTGCTGCTGCTGTTTCTGTCTCTAGCCAGGGAAAGTTCTCTGCTATTAAGGGGTCATGTGATTAGGTTGGACCCATGGAGATAACTCAAATCCATGACCATAATTACACCTTCAAAGTCACTTTTGCCATGCAAAGTAACATTCACAGATTCTAGGAATTAGAGCATGGGAATCTCTGGGGAACCATTCTGCCTACCACACCTTCCTGGGCACCAATCTGATTTCCCTCTTACCTCACTGGCTGTCTCTCCTCAATCATCCTCCTCTTCCTGACTTCTACACAGGGCCCTGCCCTTCTCTGTTTTTAATCCCTAAAAGATCACAACATTCCCACAGGTTTAAATATGTGGTGTACTTACACAGGTGGTATATTCCTGGCCAGCATAGATCCTCTCCAGGCTTCTGTGCCCAGTTGCCTTTAACAGCCCTTATCAAAGTGTAGTCCCTAGATACTAGAATCAGTATTGCCTGGGAATTTGTTAAAAATGAGAATTCTTAGGGCATCTGGGTGGCTCAGTTGGTTAAACGTCCTACTCTTGGTTTCGGCTCAGGTTATGATCTCATGATTTGCGAGTTCGAGCCCTGCATCTGTCTGCACTGACAGTGCAGAGCCTGCCTGGGATTCTCTCTCTCTGCCCCTCCCCTGCGCTCTCTCTCTCTCTCTCTCTCTCTCTCTCTCTCTCTGTCTGTCCGTCTGTCTCTCTGGTTTGCCCTCTCTTTCAAAATAAACTTTTTATTTTTAGTTTGTTTTTTTTTTCTTAATGTGAATTCTTGACCCCATCCCTGTACTCCTGAATCGGAAATTCTGGAAGCAGGGCCCAAAAGTCTGTGTTTTAACAAGCTCCCCAGGTGAATCTGTTGTTTGCTGAAGGCTCCGGATCACTGGCTACTCAGTCACTCCACCTGGATGTCAAGTACCTGACTTTGGATTCTCTCTCCTACCTTCTTTACCTTCTCTGTATCAGTCTTCACCATCCATCCACCCAGGTGCTGAAGCCACTGTGATCTGTTATCTGCACACTGGCCAGAGTGATCTTTTAAAAATATAAGTCAGATGACTCCCTTGCCTTAAAGCCCTCTAATAGTGCCCACTGCCCTTGAAATTAAATCCAAACCTTTGCCCTGCTCTCCAGGGACCTCCCTGCCAACCCCTCTGGTCGCCTCTTCTGGTGTTCCCTCTCACTACCATCCAGGTATCCAGGTCTCCTCTATAGTGTATCTCATAAATACCGAGTTCTTTCCAGCCTTAGGGCCTTTGCACTTGGCTGTCCATTGCCATGTCTGCCCTCCCGCAGTCTTTCAGGTGCCTAGCTTTTTTGCATCCTTCAGGTCTCAATTCATCCATCCCTTCTCAAAGACATTGCCCTGCCCCTTTCCAATGTACCTTTCACACAGCCCACCGTTCCCATCCCTCTTTCTCCCACCATTCACTTTCTGCTTAGCATTTAATACTGTAGTATTATCTTGTTTACTTATGGCCTTACTCTGCTCCTACCACCACTACACTATAAAGTGCAAAAGGACAGAAACTTGTTTGTCTTGTTCTCTAATGACTCCCTAATACCCAGCTGAGTGTTTGACACATCACAAGTGCTAGGTAAATATTTGTTGAATTAACAAATAAAATTAGCTTTCTACCTACCTTTGCCAGAACTTGGTCTTGTTTTCATAGGGTAGAGATGACCCCACTGGCAGACGTGGATGCCTAGGCCTGTGGGGGTCATGGCCTGCTGGTCTAGAGCTCCTTGTTTCTTAAAAAAAAAAAATTTTTTTTTTTAATGTTTGTTTCTGAGAGAGACAGAGGGAGACAGCGTGAGCAGGAGAGGGGCAGAGAGAGACACACAAAATCTGAAGCAGGCTCCAAGCTCTGAGCTGTCAGCACAGAGCCTGACACAGGGCTTGAACCCACAAACTATGAGATCATGACCTGAGCTGAAGTCGGATGCTTAACTGACTCAGCCACCCAGGCACACCAGCTTCTTGCTTCTTCTTTTTTTTTTTTTTAATTTTTTTTAACGTTTAATCATTTTTTGAGACAGAGAGAGAGCATGAATGGGGGAAGGTCAGAGAGAGAGGGAGACACAGAATCCAAAACAGGCTCCAGGCTCTGAGTTGTCAGCACAGAGCCCGACACGGGGCTCGAACTCACAGACCGAAGTCAGACACCCAACCGACTGAGCCACCCAGGCACCCCGCTTCTTGCTTCTTAATACTCCTAGAGATCCTCTTCTACCTCTGTCTTTTCCAATCAGTAATTTTCACCACACTCCTGTGATGTGCATTGTATGTGACAACCATAATATTTATTAGCTGTATAACAAAATGTCATTGACCTTTGAAACATTTAAAAGACTTTATATTAAAAAGTTCATAATTTGGAGGCACCTGCATGGCTCAGTCAGTTAAGCGTCTGACTCTTGGTTTTCTCTCAAGTCATGATCTCACAATTCATGAGATTGAGCCCTGAATAAGGCTCCAAGCTGACAGCATTGAGCCTGCTTGGGATTTTCTCTGCCTCTCTTTCTGCCCCTTTCCTGCTCATGCGCACGCATATTCTCTCTCTCTCTCTTTCTCTCTCAAATAAATAAATAAAACTTAAAAAAAAAAAGAGTGTTTTAAAAAAAAGTTCAGGGGTGCCTGGGGGGCTCAGTCAGTTGAGTGTCAGACTTCAGCCTAGGACATGATCTCACTATTCATGGGTTCAAGCCCTGCCCTCAGAGCCTGGAGCCTGCTTCAGATTCTGTGTCTCCCTTTCTTTCTGACCCTCCCCTGCTCATTCTCTCTTTCTCTGTCTCTCTCAAAAATAAGTAAACCTTAAAAAAAAAAGTTCATAATTCAATAATACTGAGTAAAGGAAGTCAGACACAGAAGAGTAATTCTGTAATTCTGTTTATTTGAAATAAAAACTACACTTTATCAGATAATCTGTGATTGCATGAGTCAAGCTAGTGGCTGTTCCTGTTAGGGTGCTTTGGGGAGTACATGAGGGTGTCTTCTGGGTGCTGGAAATGTCCTGTATCTTTTTTTAAAGTTTATTTATTTAGAGAGAGAGAGCGAGAGCAAGCAGGGGAGGGGCAGAGAGGGAGGGAGAGAGAGAATCCCAAGCAGGCTCTGCACTGTCAGCACAGAGTCCAGCATGGGGCTCAAACTCACAAACTGTGAGATCATGACCTGAGCTGAAATCAGGAGTCGGATGCTCAACCGACTGCACCACCCAGGTGCCCCAAATGTTTTGTATCTTGATCTTGAGAGTATACATGTATAATGTGTACATCAAGTGTATGGTTAAGATTTGTGTTACCCTATGGATGTTTTACCTCAAAAAAATCTAAATAAGTAAATAAAAATACCTTCAAAAAAGGGCAGGGGGAGGAAGTGTAGATTGGCAGCTGTCTGAAGGAAGTGATGTGAAAGATCTGGGAGAGAGTCCCCTTACTGCACTGCAGTAGCTGACTTCACTCTGATCTACCTTTAAATTGGGAGGTTGGGTTTTTCTTTGTTTTTTAAAGAATCTGGAGATTGGACAGTGTTTCTCCTTCCCCTCCAGAGGCCCAGAGCAATGTGGCCGGGTGCATTCTGGACTGGGCAGCACTAACATTTGTTCTTCCTAGGGACCGTCTGCTACTTTTCTCTGCCCCAGTGGAGCTGGGGGAATAATAAAGCTGTTATTATTTATACTGCACAGCATTTTTGTCAGCGGTCTTTGTCATTGAGAGTTGTGAAGTTGGCGTAGGACATGAGGGAATTTGTGAGTTTTTAATCTGGGTAGAAGAGAGGTAAAGGGGTTTATTTTCCAGGATGTTGCTTTTCCAAACACTTGCAGTTTTTCCCACCCCTTCTCTCGGCCCCTTCCTGAACTGTGTCCTTTCACATGCATTTTAGTGACCTCTGAACTCCCTGCCTCCAGCCCGTGTCTCCTGGCCACTGCTGCCACCCTTTTGATCTGCCTTTTCTTGTCAGTACTGTCACCGTGGCTCCCAACCAGTGTCCCTGCCACCAGGGAATGTATGAAATCCTCCTATTTACTTGTCAGCTTTCTCTATGGTTAGTCTCTAATATCCCTCTGACTTAAACATCCTGTTGTTTGAGGAAAAAAGAGTAATTGTTGGTCTCCAGAAGTACAGACCTTGACTCAGATATCACACCTGGCTCCATCTCTGACTGCTGCACTTGGAAAGGAACCTTCTTCCTGCCTCCCTAACTTCCTCAAATGAGGAGTTGTTCTTCCTCTCCAGTGTCACTGCCTCCGCCTTCCTTCCTTCTCCTTGGGGACTCTTAGGACACCAGTTTAGCCCTTCTCTCTCCTGTTTTTTTTTACTTCCTGCCCCAATGCCTACGAAGAGATTCTATACACATTTCTGTCAAAAATGAAGTGAAACATGGACTTTGCTTCATGTCCACTTCTTTAAGCCATTGGCATGTCTCTCAATTTCTCTTCATTCCTAATGTCTCTGAGGAGTTGTCTGTACTCACCTTCTCTATATCCCCACTAAGTGGCATTGAATTCTCAGTCCATTAGAACATCTGTATCTCATCTAACGCTGCACCTGTCCCCTGGGGTTTTAAATGCTTTCAGAATTGCCGAATCCAAGGCCCGATTTTTATTAAATTTTTTTTTATTTTTATAATTTAAAAAAATATTTATTTTTGAGAGAGAGAGCATGAGCAGGGGAAGGGAGGAGAGAGAGAGAGAGAGGGACAGAGGATCCAGGTGAGCTCCAGGCTGATAGCAGAGAGACCAGTGTGGGGCTTGAACTCAAGAACCATGAGATTATGACCTGAGCTGAAGTTGGATGCTCAACTGACTGAGCCACCCAGGCGCCCCAACCAAGACCCCATTTTTAATCCTAATACTCATTTTTTTTTAATTTAAGTTTATTTATTTTGAGAGAGAAACAGAGTCCATGAGCTGGGGAGGGGCAGAGAGAGAGAGAGAGGGAGAAAGAGAGGATCCCAAGCAGGCTCTGTGCTATCAGCAAACTAAGATCATAACCTGAACCAAAGTCAAGAGCCAGATGCTTAATTGACTGAGCCAGCCAGGCACCCCAATCCTCAGTTGACTTGGATTCTTGGTGTTGTAGATCGTGCCCACTTCTCTAAACTTTCTCCACCCTCTCCCCCATATTGAGGATGCTAATCTCTGTAGGTTTTTTTGTTTTCCAACATTCCTTCCTGGTTTTCTAAAAGGATTTGTTGTTCTTCATTGGACCCTAAAATCCTGATACTGCCCTTGATGATGACATTCTCTTCCTTTATGATGGTCTCAGAATCTTCTTTCAACCTGGATGTTTGTACAGCTCTTCAAATTTTGTATATACCAACCTGATTTCAGTATGTTTCTCAAAAAATCTCTTCCTAAATTTGGGTCTATAAAATGGTGCAGTTTTAGTGCTTACCATGTTGTGTTGTGATTTATCTCTTTGCATGTCTGTCAATCCAACTAAAATTTGAATGCCACAAAGGCGAGACTTAACGTCTTTTTTTTACAAAATCTGTGCTTGATTGTTGCTAGTGTATGGGAATGCTGCTTGATTTTTTTTAATGTAAATTTGCATTTTCATGAAGTAATACAAGACTCAGAGTTTCTCTATTGAGTGCTCTGCCGGCTTGTTTTTGGTCTTTATCTTTCATGTTAGTGACTTCTCATCAAATGTCTAGTGATCTGTGGGTATTAGTCCATATTTAAGAATGAGGAACTTAAAAATTTATGGGGAGTTCTTTGTGGGTGCTAACGGATGGACTTCATGTAGAGTTATCAGATGGGGACCTGCCACCTTCACCAGGGGATTGCCTGTCATCAGTGTCTGTGAGGCCTCTGTTTCTCACAGAGGAATCTTCCAACCTCTGACTTACAGGAGTAACCTGGCTGCCAGCATTGTGGGAGCCAAGGAGGAAGGGCCCTGAGGAATCCTCACCATTCCGTATGCTGACTTGCACTTGGTCCAGTTTTTACCTCCATGACTGACTAACTCCTCATTGCTGGGTTTTACAGCCACAAGTTGGAAGCTGTTTTGGTTCAATTTCTCCAGAGAGAGTTCCTTCCTCTCCTTTATTAGGATGGGAAAGTTAGTAGGGGCAGGGTCTTAGTGCTTACACAAATTTACAATCTGTTCAAGCTCACAACCCTGCCTCCAGAGGTTCCAGAAACCTCAGTTCCTAAGCATTTCCAGGGCTGTTACAGAAAGACACTTGATTTTTTTGGCCTGCCACCCACCCCTCTTTGGCCCCAGTACTTCAGGCAGTTGGTAGTTAGCTTTTCATCTGCTGACTCACTTTCCATTTTCCACATTTGTTGACATCTTTTTTTTTTTTTTTTTAACATTTATTTATTGTTGAGAGATAGAGACAGACTGCGAGCAGGGGAGGAGCAGAGAGAGGGAGACACAGAATCCGAAGCAGGCTCCAGGCTCTGAGCTGTCAGCATTGAGCCCGACATGGGGCTCGAACCCATGAACCGTGAGATCATGACCTGACCTGAAGTTGGACGCTTAACCAACTGAGCTACCCACGTGCCCCTTGTTGACATCTTTTAAAAGTGGTTTCTTCCATTACATCTGGTCCTGTGGATTCATACTCCTCCCCTTCAGTGTGGGTTCTTGAAAGGAAGTAGAGATCTGGAATGTTTCTGCCTTTGATTTTAGTATTTTGATTTAGTAACCAGCCAACTTTATGAACATTTATTAGTTTTCAAAAAATTATGTTGTTTTTTATTGTTGGATTTTAGGAGTTCTATATATATTCTGGATATTAATCCCTTATTAGATATATGATTTGCAAATATTTTCTCCCATTCTGTGGGTTGCCTTTTAACTGTTTATAGTATCTTTTCATGCACAAAACTCTTTACATTATTGAATTTGATAAATGATTTTCCTACATCTTTTGAGATGTTCAGAGTATTTTTCTTTTCTAAATGAAGTGAGCTATACTAATATACTTGTTAATGTTAAGTCATTGTTGCATTACTGGTATGAAACAATTTTTTTTTTTAATTTTCTTGATTTGGTTTGCTAAAATTCAGGAATTTTGCATTTATGATTTGAGACTGGTCTGTAATTTTCTTGTATTCACCTTCTTTGGTTTTTATACTCTCTTCAAATATGTTGGGAGGAATTATTGATGAACTTTCCCTTATTCTATTCTGTGAAATAGTTTGTATAAGATAAGAGTTTTCTGGGGGTGCCTGGGTGGCTTAGTCGGTTGAGCACCCAACTCTTAGCTTTAGCTCAGGTCATGATCTCACAGTTTGTGAGTTCAAGCCTTATGTCAGTCTCTGTACTGACAGTGCAGAGCCTGCTTGTCCCTCCCCTGCTTGCTCTCTTTCTCTCTCTCTCTAAAAATAAATAACTTAAAACCTTAAAAATAAGATATGAATTTTCTGTTTCTTAAAGGCTTCTTAAAACTTGCTAGAAATTATCTGTACAACTTTTATATGTATCTTGACTATTAATTCAATATGTTTAATATGAATTTTTATTTAATTTTATTATTTATTTATTTTTATTAATTTTATTTAATTTATTTAATTTTATTTAATATGATTTTTTCAGGTTTTCCTAGTTCTTATTGAGTCCCTTTTGGTGCTTATATTTATCTAGGAAATTACTCATATTGTCTGTTTTCGAATTTACTGCCACAGAGTTGTTTCTAGCATTCTCTTATTCTCTTCTGCACCTGTAGGTTTAGGTTTTGGGTTTTTTTATTTCTAATATTATTTATGCCATCTTTTAAATAAATTTTTTTCTTTTTTTTAACATTTATTTATTTTGAGAGAGACAGAGAGTGAGCATGAGCAGGGGAGGGACAGAGAGAGGAAGAGAGAGAATTCCAAGCAGGCTCCACACTGTTAGTGCGGAATCCGATGCAGGGCTCGATCCCACAAACCGTTGAGATCAGGACCTGAGGCAAAACCAAGAGTCAGATGCTTAACCAACTGAGCTCCCCTAGGCACCCTTGTGCCGTCTTTATTTTGATCTGACAGAGTTTTGTTTATTTTATCTTTTCAAAGTATCAGTATTTTATTTTGGTGATCTTTGATTAATTTTCACTCTTATTTTTATTATCCTGTCTACTTTCTTTGAATTAAGTCTTTTGCTCTTTAAAAAAAAAAATCCTGAGTAGAAAAGCTAACTCATTAATATTTTACTCTTTCTTTTTTATTTATTTTGACTATTTACAAAAGTTTATTTAACAAAGAAGTTCAGTATGAAAATGCACATGATCTGATTTTTATATTGTAGTAAAACAGGTGCTATGCAGAGGGGACACGTGGAAACAGTTGATTTCTTCTGGTGAACACAGCTATTGTTTATACTCCGTTCCAAGGCCAAGGTTTCTAACATGATGATAGTATTTCTTCGAATTATCACCATTCTGGTATTGTTCTGTTGCCCACTAGTTGCCATCTCCACACATTCATCTATCACAAGATTCATAAAGGGATTGAACTCCCACAGTATTTCCTGGACATGTTTGCCACCATTTAATTTCAACGATAATTTCTTGTCTATAAGTTTTTTCAACTTGGGCGGGTGACTTTTTCTCATGGTGTCTACTCCACAAACTCAGAGGCACCTCCAAATGGAATTTGTGACGTCCTTCACACTGCTACAGTGGGCCCCTATTCTCTCTCTTTTTTTTAAGTTTATTTATTCTGAGAGAAGGAGAGAGAGCATGAGCGCACACACACGATTGGTGGAGGGGCAGAGAGAGAGAAAGACAAAAATCCCAAGCAGGCTCTGTGCTGTCAGCGCAGAGCCCTCTGTGAGGCTCGATCTCACGAACTGTGAGATCATGACCTGAGCTGAGATCAAGAGTTGGATGCTTAAATGACTGAGCCACCCAGGCATCCCCTTCTTCTTTCTTTCTTCCTTTCTTTCTTTCTTTCTTTCTTTTCTTTCTTTTCTTTTCTTTTCTTTTCTTTTCTTTTCTTTTCTTTTCTTTTCTTTTCTTTTCTTTTCTTTTCTTTCTTTTCTTTCTTCTTGAGACAGAGATCATGAACAGGGGAGGGGCAGAGAGAGAGGGAGACACAGCATCTGAAACAGGCTCCAGGCTCTGAGTGGTCAGCAAAGAGCCCAACGTGGGTCTCGAACCCACGAACTGTGAGATCATGACCTGAGCTGAAGTGGACGCTTAACCGATTGAGCCACCCAGGCGCCCCTACTCTTTCTTTTTTAATACATTCATTTAAGCTTGTAAATTTCCCCCTAAGAACTACCTTAGGTGTGTTTTACAGGCTTAGGTATGTAATGTTTCATTTTTACTATATTTTAAATATTTCCCTTTAATTATAATTTTTCTGATTCATGGATTATTTGAAAGTATGTGTTTGAGTTTTCGGAATTACTGACTTCAGACTTCGTTGTACTGTGGTGAGAGAATTCAGTTTGTACAAGATTGGCTAGTATTTCCTGATACTTCTTTTCTGGGCTTGTAAGTCATCACATTTTGTAAATGTTCCATGTGTACTTTAAAAGAATGTGTATTCTCTAATTACTGAGTGAAGAAATATTTGTATATTCATTAGTGCTTATTAATTTCCTCTTCAAACACTCTGTTCTTACTAAATTTTTCTCTTTTATTTTTTTCAAATATTTTATTTATTTATTTTTATTAGAAGTAGGCTCCAAACCCACCATGGGACTTTGAACTCATGACCCTGAAATCAAGAGTCGCATGCTCCACTGATTGATCCCGCCAGGCGCCCTCTTTTACTATTTTTATGTACCATTCTGTTGGGTCTATTTTCCTTCATTTCCTGCTTTTAATTGGATTTACTAAGCTTTATTCCTTCAATTTTTGTTTTTTTGTTTCTTTATATTGATTTTCAAGTTGTATATTCTGGTTTTTTCTTTTGGTGATTACTTTTATAATTTTAATGTGTACGTATATATTTAAAAAAATATATATATATATATTTTTTTTTTTGGGGGGGGGTGCCTGGTTGGCTCAGTCGGTTAAGCATCTCACTTAGGCTCGGGTCATGATCTCATGGTTTGTGAGTTCGGCCCCACATTGGGCTCTGTGCTGACAGCTCGGAGCCTGGAGCCTTCTTCGGATTCTGTGTCTGCGTCTCTCTCTGCCGCTCCCCTGCTCACACTCTGTCTCTCTCTGTCTCTCAATAGTGAATAAACATTAAAAAAAATTTTTTTTAATGTAAAAAATATATATGTATGTATATACTTTTTTTTTTTTTTTTTACATTTATTCACCTGAGAGAGAGAGACAGAGCATGAGCAGGGAGGGACAGAGAGAGAGACACACACATACACACACACAGAATCCGAAGCAGGCTCCAGGCTCCCAGCTGTCAGCATAGAGCTGGATGCAGGGCTCGAACCCACAAACCACGAGATCATGACCCCAGCCAAAGTCGGATGTTTAACCAACCGAGCCACTCAGGCACCCCTAATGTGTATATTTGATTTAACAAAGTCTAAAGTTAACTGATAAATCTCTAATAGCCTTCTGAACAAAGTGCTCTGATGTATTTTAGCCCTGATATAGTCTCCTAGTCTTTCATGTCCTCTGTCTAGTCAGAGCCTGCTAATTGTCTTGTTTTTTAAGTCCTTTGTTTAAAATGAGAGGACATTATTATTGCTGCTGCTGTTCTTTTTATAGTAAAGGCCCTTTAAAAAAATTTTTTTTAATGGTTTTTATTTTTGAGAGAGACAAAGCACAAGTGAGCACAAGCATAAGCAGGGAGTGGGGAGACACAGAATCTGAAGAAGGCTCCAAGCTGTCAGCACAGAGCCCAACATAGGGCTTGAATTCATGAACAGTGAGATCATGACCTGAGCCAAGGTCAGATGCTTAACTGATTGAGCCACCCAGGTGCCCCTATAGTGAGGGCTCTTTTAGATATAGTTACCTGTTTGCAACCTCTCGGCTCATCGTTGTTTCTTGGATCCCACTACCTTCTTCAGGATTCAGTCTTTTGTATTATGAAATATACCTTTGGTCACTTCAGTAAAAGTACGAGAGTAGTAACTTCTTTCAGCCTGTGTCTGGAAAATGTATTTATTTTGCCCCAATTTTGAATGATAACTTAATAAATTCAAGACTAAGTGTTATTTCCTTCAATACTTGGAAAACATTGTTCCATTATTTGGGGGTTTATTTTGCTACTGGGGAACAGCAAAATTTTTCTTTCTTCATGAGTAATTATTTTTTCTGGGTTTTTGTTTTTGGTTTGTTGTTGTGTTTCTTAATGAGGTGTTTTGTAGGCTCACTGCCATATGTGTAGGTGTTGATCTGTGTTTATTTATCCAGCTCATGAATGTGCTTCTTCAATCTGAGAACTTAAATATTGCTTTCACTTCTGAAAATGTATAGTCATGAATCTTCATTCTTTCTGTTCTTAGACATTTATTGTAATGTCTCATTTTGCCCTTTTTGTTTCCTATCTTCATGACTTCTGTCACCTACTGTCTGTGCCGTGTTCTGTATGGTTTCCTTTCGTCCATCCTATAGTTTAGTAATTCTTTGTCAGCTAATCTACTGTTTTACTTAGTTCCATAATTATATTTTTTTCTTTTTAAAAATGCTATTTGGGGGTGCCTGGGTGGCTCAGTTAAGCGTCCAACTCTTGATTTCAGCTCAGGTCATGCATGATCTTACTGTTTGTGAGATTAAGCCCCATTTTGGGCCTTGCACTGACAACACAGAGCCTGCTTGGGATTTTCTCTCTCCCCCTCTCTCTGTCCCTCCCCCGCTTGCACTTCTCTTGTTCTCTCTAAATAAATAAACATTTTTAAAATGCTATTTGATTCTCTTTCAAATTAATTTTAATTTTTAATACTGTCCTTTTTTTTAATGCTTACTATTCCTTCTTGGGTCATGTTAATAACTTCAAATGTATACTTCAGACTCCTTCTTAGGTTTTCATTTATTTCTATTTCCCAGGTACCTGTTCACCTTTACATTGTACTTGCTCACTGTCCCACCTGCTGGTTTATTTCTTCATATGATTGGGACTCTTTATTGTAAGCTCCTCTTCAGCAGGGATTATTTTTGACTTTGGGAGTCCAAGTGCCCTGAATTGTGGATACATTTTTGCAGCACTACTTTGCATTTTTCTTCTACAAACCAAGACTCAGTTGTTTCAGGGTCTTGAACTCAAGTTAATTGTAATTTCTCTGTTTGTAACTTCCAACCCATCCAGGTGGTATTAACTTAATGCCTGCACTTGCTCTTAGCCTAGGTTCACAGTTTAGAGGACTCCTACAAAAAGCTTTGTTTATTTTCACAGTGCCCACACAGGCTACTTTGCCATTTCTTTGGTGGGCAGAGTTCTTCTAGTTCCTTGTTCACGGATTAGATAGCTGTTTAAGGGGTCCCTCACCTTGCACAAGCCCAAGTTGGTGTCTTCTGTCCCAGCTGGGTGTTGATACTCCAGCCCCTAGCCCTTGTTCCATGACCCTATCCCTCTGTGGATTCAGCATCAGCTCGAGGAGGTCCAACTCTGGAATTCCTGCTGTTTTAGCACTTAGAGATTTCCCTTTCCTTTTTCTTTCAATCTCACTTAACCTTCAAAAACTTTTTTTTTTTTTTTTTGCTTTATATTATCCAGTGCTTCTGTATATTTTAAGGAGTGGGGTCTGCATCAACTTAGGCTGCCATAAACCTATTCATCTTTGTCCTCCTCAGCCCAGAAGAGTAACTAGTCCATACCAGATGCTGGATGACTGACTGACTGACTGACTGACTGAACAAATGACTCAGTGAATGAATGAATGAATTTTTCACCTCCAGAAGCAGGTGGAAGCAATGTGCCAGTGAATAACACCTCCTGTCTCTCCAGGGGCACTGGAACAAGCAGAATTTGCTTTTCTATGAGGATATAAGTAAAGAGAGTTCCCAGTAAACAAAATGAAAAGAGAACAGGACTTCTTATGTGCTTTCACTGTAGTCCTGGAATAATGGAACATTTAACTGACTTCCAGTACTTGATATCCAAAGGCGGACAGAAGTGGACTGAGGAGTGAGTGCTGGTACCGTTTGCTGATGGCTCCATACAGCATGCTTACCAAGAGAAGAGATTGAAGAATTGCAGAGAACAGGACACTGGGCCTGTTTAGTTCTCCTTCTCTCCACTGTTTTTAAGAAAAGCGTGCCTTTGATGAGATATAGCTGTGGGGTCTTGTTTTCCATCTTATGTCAGCCACCTTTGTTAGAAGCTGGTTATTGATGCCATGCCCTGTTTTAATTCACACTTCTCTGCTAATCAATTACAGCGTTTATCCATTAATCAGGCATTCTGACAGAGTCAATAACTGCTTTTTTGGGTTTTGTCAGGGGCTGCATGTTATCAAGCAAGGAATAACATTCAGGAGCTCACTTTAAAACAGTGTGACTTTCCCAGGCCAGTGGACTTCCGGAGCAATAAACATCTAGTGGGGATTTTGCATGGTTTTTTTAATATATTTGGTTGATGGGATTTTCTCACTGAACACTTCATTAGCAGGGCTCAACATTAGTGAAGTGTGGACAGGTGTACCTCTGTTTAAGAAAAACAGAAACATCAAAAGGTAATTATTCCCATCACATATAAATGACTGCATTCACTTAAGAGTAGCCTTAAATCATGAACTTCCTTCATTCGTATTAAGTGTTTACAAACAATATCTTCTTGGCAGTGCGGTTTGAGAGCAAAGAAACTTAAAGCCACAATGTTTCCAGCTGCTACTAGTTGAAAGCCAATCAAAATTTAGAGCAAATATCTCTATAATTATAATGTGAGTCAAGAGGAAAATATTTTGTAAACAAAAGCTGAGTTGATACACACATTTCCTTAAGCCCATCTTTTACATTAGAGTGTTTTAAACCTTCATATCCATGTCCCCATACATGTGTTCACGCATTTAAGCACCCCTCAGGCTTTATAACTTGTTACAGCGTATTCACCTATTATAAAGTGTCACAGAAATGAAAACTTTTCCTTTCAGAGACAGAGGTGGCAATGTTTAATTGGAGAGTTACAGTTTGGGTAGTTAAGTTTGCCGCACATAATGATGGTAACAGGTTTCAGTGATCTTTTTTTTTTATGACAGATGTACCAACATTTAATTGTTTTTCATCAAGGGTGGAGAGAAAAGACACTTCTGTAGATTTTTCAATTCTCCTACGTGTCACTTAGCTGTCCTCACCATTGTCTAAGCTCCTTTCTCTCATCCTTTTTGCTGCAATGCCTTGTGTCATTCCCTCATGATCAGCACTTTTGTTGTCTTTGTTTTTTGCTGTACCTCAGAAGTCCATCTTTTCTTTCATCTCCTTCCCATTCATGCATGAGGGAACAGTTGTGCCCTGTTGTGGGGATGTTCCGCTGGGTTTCAAACAGTAGGGTTTCTTTTTATTCTCTTCTAAGTAGTACAATGGGGCTGAATGTCTGTTGCAGAATGCACACACTAATATGCCAGGTTATTTGGTTTCTAAGAAGTCAATAAAAATACTACATTTAGGCTCAGTCCTTGGCTTGCTTTTTGCCTGTTTGCCTTTAATGTCTTCGGTTATAAATCTGTTTGTTTCTGATAGTAAAATATAATCTTCCATATTAGATTGAAGCGTGGAATCAACAAACAGAAAAATGTTCCTGGCGGTGGAGTATTTTCACACTAGCAGATTTGGCAGTCTGCACCCTCCCTCGATAAGAGCCTTGAAACAGCCGCCAGAGCTAATTAATGGCAGCTACAACTCAGAGAGGAGGGAGAAAGAGAGTGGATCCTAACTTCGTCTTGGCAAAACTTTCCAGTGTGAGAAAGTAGCACGTCTCTGCATTTAGAGGTGTGCGGCTTTGACTATTTTCGCCCAGATCACCTTGCTTGATTGTTGTTTTGGGTGGGGAGGTAAGTGTGAGCATGAGTGTACCTAGTTATAGACACAGACCCAGAGGCCATCCCAGCAGTAAAAGGCTAAAGACATAAAAAGCCAGAGATGTCTTAAGACACTTTGTTCTCATATTCAGGAACAATCTTCAAAATCCTCCTTAATGAGGTCATAAAAGAAAAAAATGGAACAAGTGTTCCTTGTGTATCTCACTAGGGCATGCAGTCAGGGTCACTTGCCACCAGTATCCTATTTAAAAAGGGATTGGGGTAGTTCAATCAAGCATTGCATTAAGAGAGAGACTTTGATTAATTCCTTCTCCTTTCTTTTGTGCCACAGATAATTTCAGTAAATTTGTGATACTTTCTGCTTAGCTATCACTGGGGCTTAAAGTTCTGGATGCGTCATGCTGAGTATTAGCATTTATCGGGCCTACTTGGTGATGGTGAAGAGGAGTGTATGCTACAGACAGCTGTCTAATCTTTGACAGGCAGGGCTGGTCTTTAAACATGACCATTATCTGAGATCTTAGCGTAGGGAAGTTTCTGCTCTCAGGTTGGTGGAAAGAAATCTTGGTGCGAAAGAAGGAAAGACTCAGCAGTAAGGAAGATGGTGATTTATCATGGCTAACTTTTTTAAAGGTACTGGATCTGCCTCTCAGCTTGGGTAAGTTTCAGGGATGGCTCTCAAAGGAAACAAAAGCAAGAAAGGGACAAGTGAGTGCTGGCAATGTGTGCTTTCACTGAGGCTGCAGCGGGGGAGTTGCAGATTGGCCCCCGGACGGTCAGGATCAGGTAGGAAATTGGATTCTATTGTCATTTGTTTTCTTTTATTTACCAGCTTTGTTTGTCGAGAGGCCCTCAGAGATATGAAGGGTCATTTTAGCACCATGCTGTAGAAACCTAGTGTCAAATGTCAAGTCTTCTGGTTGTTTAGACCTAGAAGCAAGTTAGGGTATATTTCAAGCACTTAGTTTTCAAAAACTCAATCACATCCCTGTTGTATTTTATAAGCTGATTTTGAAAAGGTATATAATGTTTACTTTGTCAGCAATGGAAGGTCTGTTAGGTATCTGTACTTTTAGGTGTCACTGAAAAGTTGGATTTGGGTTCTGATGGACCAGAACAGCTCCCAGGGGGCATTGTGATGGTGGGTAAATCCCTTTCTGTTTGCGGTTTACTCACTGGATGCACTAAATCAGTTCTTCGGGCTGCTCCTTTCTGTTCAGTTAATTCAGCCACTGCACATGCGCATGAAGGCAACAGGTTAATACTCCTCACTTAAGATAGTTTTAGGTATGGATAGATAGAATCCCTTCTTTAACAGTTGAAGCATTTGTTTTTCTGTTGAAAGTGAGGTAGTTACGTTGGTTTTCATGAATTTATACATCAGATATATTTATGTTAAGGCAACAAGTTAAAGCAGGATTTTAGAGTGAATTTTAAAGTATGTCTCATGATAATTATTACTGTCCTGCTAAAGATTTAATAGCCAATCGTAAGGGTTTTTTAAATTATTAGTGTAAAATGAATAAGATGTTAGATTTCTCATAGATTCTGTTTTGGTGTATTTCCAGATTAAAGACCCAAAGATGAATTCATTCATTCAAATGATTTATTAAATTCCTACCTTATGCCAGGCTCATAGAATTATAGCACTATTGTTGTCGATGTAATTGGTTTTTAACTTGTATTTATAATGATTATTATAAATAGGGGAAACCTCTAAGTATGCTAGTTTTTGATAATCAGCTTTAACTGTGAGAGTGAACATGTTCTCTGTGAAGCATGTCTGTGAATAGATTATTCGAGCCTGACCATAGTTTTTGGAATGCTAACTGAAGTTGCATGATTGATCGATTTTTTTTTTTTTCATATTTGAAACTGGAGAGAGCTATGGAGGCAGAGTAGTGTCATGAGAAGGATAAAGGCTTTCACTGACTTTTCCTCACCTGAAAGGGAAGAGCCCACAACTCAGGGCTTGGTATGAGAATCAAGTTCTATGATTGTGGTGAAGGGAGCCAACACAGCGAGTCCTCCGTGAATGACCCTCCCCCCACTCCCTTGTTCTAAGAAATCGGTATCTACAGGGCATCAAGTATTTACATTCTGATTCCCGTCCTGCATGCTGAAGGCCAGGGAAGTTACCTGGTCACACTTTCTCTGTGCCACCAAAAAGGGTGTGAAGATGTGTGTTCAGAACCTCATCACTGTGAAAAATACCTCAAAGACTTTTTAGGTCCAGGGATTGCCTGCTTCATTTGCTTATAGGAAACATAATCTCAGACATTTAAAAAAAATTTTTTTTATGTTTATTTGTTTTTGAGAGAGAGAGCACAAGCAGGGGAGGGGTAGAGAGAGAGGGAGACACGGGATCTGAAGCAGACTCCAGGCTCTGAGCTGTCAGCACAGAGCCTGACACGGGACTCAAACCCATGAACCATGAGATCATGACCTGAGCCAAAGTCGGACGCTCAACCAGCTGAGTCACCCAGGCGCCCCCATAATTGCAGACATTTTTAGTAGTTCCTACAATGGAAATACTCCAAATGTTGCTTTTTTACACAAAATCAGCATGATGATTGCTGAGAAGAAAGAGGTCATGGCCTTTCTCAACAAAAATCCAGGGTTGCTGGTTCTTTTTTCAGAGAAAGGTCTCAGAGAGCAGACAAGGTCTTCTCATAAAATCGGAGGACTGTGATCCTCTGGACACCTCACCTTCTGAAACCAAGTGGAAAAAAGGAATGAGCATAAGCACATTTCAGCCTCCCCAAACCTCCTTATGGTCAGATATGGCATCCAGTAAGGCGCAAAAGTAGGCCACCAAGCAAACAAGTGATTTCCTTTGAAACATAGGTTAAGTAAGAGATCCGGCTTTTAAACATATACCTAGTTCTCTCTCCCATAGCCGATGTGTAATAATTGCTGGCTGAAGAAAATTGTCCTGTTTACCTTAGAATAGATATCATAGGAAATGACACCTTTGCCTTTATTTACAGAGGATATATTAGTATTAATTAATTACAGAGGATATATTAGTAATACAGATCCCATTATGCTACTTTTAATGTGTTTTATAATGAGAATTCCTCAAAATCCATTCAGTATAAATTGGGTCCTTCTCAATACTTAAACATAGTACTCTCTCTGTGTGTCTCAAAAATAAATAAATAGACTTAAAAAAAAAAAGGAGGGGGGCTCCTGTGGCTTAGTCGGTTAAGTGTCTGACTTTGGCTCAGGTCATGATTTCACAGTTCGTGAGTTTGAGCCCCGCATCAGGTTCCGTGCTGACAGTGCGGAGCCTGCTTGGGATTCTCTCTCTCTTCTTCTCTCTCTTCCCCTACCCTGTGCTCGTGCTCTGTCTCTCTCTTTCTAAAAAACAAACTTAAAAAAATAAATAAAGATAGCAGGGTTTTTTTGAGATATCTAACACAGGTGTTGCTCCTGCTTTGGAATGCTGAAAATTTTCTGCATAATTCTGTTCTGGGAGTTCTGTGGGGACTTGCTGTTAGAGCTAAGGAAAAGCGTAATGGCAAGGACCATTTACTTGTCTTCTTGCAGATCAGGATGAAAGGCTCTATTAAATGTTCTTGCTCATACTAAGTTGGAGGACAAGTAGCACTGGAAATAACGGTTTGTGCTGGGAGAAGGTGTCTTGTGTGCCGCACACATTGTGGGCAACCAGCAAATGCACTCAGCCATTTCTGTGAGGATAATGTCTATATGACCTTAGCCACAAGGTCCTCCACGTAGGTCAGTTACTAAACCTATCTTTAAATGGCCTTTTAAATTAAAAAAAATTTTTTTTAATTTTTTTTTGTTTATTTTTTTTTTGAGAGCAAGAGAGACAGAGTGCAAGTGGGGGAGGGCAGAGAGAGAGGGAGACACAGAATCTGAAGTAGGCTCCAGGTTCCGAGCTGTCAGCACTGAGCCTGATGAGGGGCTCGAACTCAAGGACCAAAGACCGTAAGATCATGACCTGAGCCAAAGTCGGATGCTTAACTGACTGAGCCACCCAGGTGCCAGGTGGCCTCTTAGATCAGACTCCTTTTTCAGCCATCTGCTTGAATACGAATTCTACTTAAGGAAAAGACTTAAGGGAGTGTTGGTTGGTGGTGATTGTTGTGTTTCTCTGAGGCACAGTTTCAAGTCAGTGAGATGTGTGCTTTGGATACGTGGCTCTGTTTGGCACTGAATATCCTCAGAGTTTGATGAGTTCTGGCAATGTACATAAATGGGAGGATGGAAAAGAGAAATCAGAAAGTACATCACCACCCCCTCCCACCCCTCCCCTCCAGAGGGAACCGAAGAAAGTGCAGGTGGACATTGGCCCACTGATGAGACACTCCAGAGTCATTGACGATTCTTTCTCTTTCTCTGTCAGTTAGCAAAGTGTGATTTTCTTCTGTTAATAAAGTTTAGGAAAAAGGAGAAAGAGGAGCACTGCATCCTTAACCACTTGTACTGGAGCATCTGGCATTTATGACTGTCCTGACTCCTAATTCCACTGCACCCCACCTCCCACCCCAATCAGTGCTTTGTTACTATTGTTAGTGTTGTTGCAAGACCAGCCTCTGTCTGGAGGGTGGGCAGGAGCTGGAGTGCTGTTGGGCCCCATCTTTCCAGGGGCTTGTCACCATAGCTGTGGACCTCAAGTAACACCGCACTGAGGTGCTCAGGACACTGACCTCTTAGTCGGCAGTGAAGGTATCACATTCCTGCTTTATTGTATTGCATTCTGTATCTGTTGAAATTTGACTAGCAGATGTGGTAGAACTGGTCCATACCAGGCCTGCAAGTGCAAGGACAGTGTGGCAGGCCTGGTGGCAGGCAGGAGGCACAGCAAATGGGCCCTATGGGGGCAGCCCCAGTGCCAGCAAAGCCTGGGCAGAAAGCACTTGGCTGCATCGGTCTCTTTGTCAGTGAGGAATGAGGATTGCCACTTGAAGCTCTTGCCCTTCTGTCTTTCCTCAGGACAAGTGCTGTTAGGTCCAAGAGGAGAGGCAAGTGGTTCTCTACTCACTTGGAGATAGGGTGACACTGGGGACAGGGCAGCCTCTGAGCAGTGGCTTGCAGGGCGGGCTGGCCACACATGGCCTCAGAGCTGAGGGAGCAGCAAAGCAACCCAAGATGATTCTGTAGGGAAGCCAAGGTGCAGAGGCCACAGCCTGCAGTCCCCGTGTGAAAGACCACAACCTTCCCTGCACTGCACCAGCCTGAGAGGTGAGCCCCCAGGAGCCCCAGAGCAAGCTTCTCTGGGAGGTGTTCAGGGAGGAGGGGTGTGGCTGTGCTGTGCTTTGTTAATATAGGCCAGATATTGGCAGGTTGCACTGCATTAAAAAATTAACACGGATGAAAAAGTTGTATGGATTAGTATAGTCAAAATAGGGCTGGCAAAGCCTGCTTTAAAAGTTGAGGATGACTTTAATTAAATAAAAGCCTAGCAGCAGAATAAATGTCTAGCTTGCTTTCAAAAAACAATAGGAGAGGGGTGCCTGGGTGGCTCAGTAGGTGGAGCATCTGACTTCGGCTCAGGTCATGATCTCACGGTTCATGAGTTTGAGGCCCCTTGTTGGGCTCTCTGCTGTCAGCACAGAGCCTTCTTTGGATCCTCTGTACTCCTCTTCCTCTGCTCCTCCCTGCTTGTACTCTCTGTGTCTCTCGAAATAAATAAATAAACTTAAAAAATGTTTTTAAATAAGAGAATACCTCAAAGCATTGAATCATCTGATTCCACCAGAAGAACAGGAACATTTGCTATTGATGAGGTTGTGATGGATGATGGAGAAGCCATACACTGGTTTCAGAAGTGTGAGAAGACAGAGGTTGTGGGCTGGGGGAGTGCTAGCAGGAGAGTGCTAGTGCACATGCTTTTTGTGTAGAGTGTGAGGCAAATGGACCGTGACAGCACCGGGTGATGGAGAGGGCACAGGGAGAAGGGAGCCTAGAAATCCCCTGACACAGAAAAGGTCTGTGCTGGCATGTCTCACTTCTTTGTTTTCTAGCTAAGAAGTAAACTGAATAACAAACTCCCCACCAACATGGTTTCACATTGCTTTAGCTTTTCAGGAACCAGTACTTCAGTTTTTTAGTGCGAACTGTCACTTACTTGCTTCTCCATTGGAGGCTATTGAGATGACATATATTCTTAAACATAAGAACTGTGGGTATACTTGCATGAATGGTACCAGAAGCTATGGATTTTTGCAGTATATTCTGCTGGGGCTTCATTTTTCTTGAGGATATTTCATTGTTTTCTTTCTTTCTGTCTCTCTTCCTCTTTTTTTTCTCTCTCTCCCCCTCCTACTGCCTGCCTTCCTCCCTCCATCCCTCCCTCCTTTTCTCTGTATGCAATAATGTTATGTAAGGACTCTTGCATCGTTCAGACCACATTGTTTTAAGGATTTCAGCATTATATAGCAGCATTTTAAAGGTGTTTTCTTCTTTTTTTCTCTTTTCAGAGAGAAATCAGTTCCCGTGTCTCTTAAGCTATATCCACAGGAGGATTATGATAATGAGTCACTGTTTTGTCATTTTGCTATTTTAAGTGAGTTTTAAATAAAACCTGTAGCTGGTTCATGATCACTAGGAACATCTCCATAAACTTTAGCTGCTATAAATATCCTGAGAGCTTAAAATAGAGTTAAAATATGAAAATATAGTGCTATAATAAAAAGTTTTCATTACTTTCACCCTACCTATCAACAGGACAACTATATATTTCACCCACAAATATTTAAAAATACAACGACTTCCTTAGAAATTTCTTGACTATGGGGCCCCTGGCTGGCTCAGTCATTGGAGTATGCCACTCTTGATCTTGGGGTTTTCAGTTCAAGCCCCGCATTGGGTGTAGAGATTACTTAAAAATGAAATCTTCGGGGTGCCTGGGTGGCTCGGTTGGGCGTCCGACTTCAGCTTAGGTCATGATCTCACAGTTTGTGTGTTTGGGCCCCGCATCAAGCTCTGTGCTGACAGCTCGGAGCCTGGAGCCTGCCTCAGATTCTGTATCTCTCTCTCTCTCTCTCCCCCCACCCCCCTGCCCCTACCCCACTCATGCTCGGTCTCTCACTCTCTCAGAAATAAATAGATATTTTTTAAAAACTTAAAAAAATAAAAATGAAATTTTTAAAGAAAAAGAAATTTCCTGACTGTCTCTCTGTCTCTGTCTCTCTACATATATCACTGTTTTCTATTTGAATGATTAACATATGCACATTAGTTAGTAGGTAAATAATGTAATTCTACTTGCTCTTCTAATTTGTCAAATCTTTACAGATAATTATTATCACTATCAAGTGATTAAGGAGGGGACATTTATATAAAGCTAATTTAAGGTACTTGGTTTTTGCATGCATTAATTTCCTTATTTATATATTTAATTAGCATCTATTATATGCTAGGTACAGTGCCAGGGTCAGCAAAAAGAATGCTTCCTAAAATCACAACCCCCTAAAATCATGGCTCTTAAAATCAGCTCTTTGTCTCTATTTTCCCCACTCAAATATTACCTTCTGTTCTGCCTTATCATTGTGATCAGAGCTTTGGTTTAGTTTTTAAGATTTTGTAATCCCAGTGATGTGTAATACGCAGTAGGAATGCTCAGAGAAGAGAAATCTATAAGAAATTTTAATTACTGGGGAGCCGACTCTACCAGAGAAATCATCAGAGTTGTCCATGTAAGGATGGGGGACTGCTCAGACTGAACTGAACCCCTGTTATGATTGAAACTCTTTTCACTTTATTGTCCAAATTACTGCCTTAACTTCCTCCCACTCCTCATTTGCCTATTCCCCTTGCTTTTTATCTTCTGTATTACCAGTATTACAACATAGTGGTGTTTAACTACTTCCTGAAAGCATTAGTAGTCATCAGGAGCACCAGTTCGTTATAGATGTAGATAAAGGGGTGTCAACCCCTCAACTACGACTTGGACTAATTTGGAAAATATGGTTCCTTCCCTCAAAAGAAACTGCTCATGCATCTTTGGACGTTTCTATAAAATAGCTGTGTGCATTTCCTTATTCGTTATAAACAACTAGAATCAGTGTGTCCTGCTTTGATGCCAGAACTAGAATTTAATTCACAATGGCAAGGAAGCTTTACCTAGAATGTCTGTACACATGAAAGGCGAGGAAAAACCATACAAGTTCCGTCCCCCTTTCCGCTTTTGGTGAGCTTTCGACTTTTCTTCCCTGCGATTATTATTGAGTGGAATGTAACCCCCAAATCTTTCACCAGATGTTGCCTCACCATCTTAAAGGGAAGAAGAAAATTATAATGGATGTTTTGAATGTGCTCAACTTTTGTTTTGTTCAGAGCCAAACTGAATGAAGCAAAGAAGTTAAAATCTTTTCTTGTTCCATCTGAGTAAGCATGAAAACCTACAATCCTTAATCTTTTAAAAGAAAAATAACCCTCCTCTGTTTGTGGGATTTCTGATTCATTTCTTCCGCCCTGCTCCCCTGCTCTGCATTTTTGTAATCAAATTCTGTCTGGACTTTTGTGAGCCAATAACCTCCCTCTTCACCCCTCTCCCCTCTACCCCCCCCCACCTCTACCCTATGATGACACAAAGAGCAGAGAGTCCACAAAAGACTCAGTTTCTGGGTTTTGTATTGAAAAGGAGGATGAAATGCTGGATATACTTAGGAACACGAAACTGATCTGTTAAAACTTTACCAAAAAAGCAATTTATTAGCATCAGGATAGGGGGAATAAAAAGTGAGAGGAATAGAGATTTTTTAAAAATGCCATGAATAGAAGTGAATATAATGTACTTTTTTGTAATTCGCACTAAATTGACTTTTCTTTAGTGTCACACAAACTAGTTGGTGTGGCAGCTACTTCAACCGCCCTGCCCCCAAGTTAACAAGTAATGTAAAAACACAAGAGTCCCATGGGAGGGTAGTGGGGAGCCCTGGAAAGCTATTTGTTGATGTCCCTGAACAATAACCAGGGCTGGTATACTGGCCTGTATTTTAGAGCTCAGGACCTGAGTCTTAACCATTTTTCCCTGTTGCCATGATTGTGATGACAGCACTTCTCTGTGAGGTGTGTCCTGTGTCTGTGACTCTGGGTCTCCAGGGTGTCAAAGTTTGTCTGTGGCTAAACTCTTAAATAAATATTCTAAACCAAGGGTCCAAAGGCTAAATTCTGCTAACCACTTATTTTTATACAGCCTTTGAACTAATAATTTTTCCAGATGTGTGATTTGATGATAGGGAACATTACCTTTAACTCCATTTTAGCAAAATGCTAATCCCCTCACCAAAAAAAAAAAAAAAAAAAAAAAAAAGAATGCCATTCTTCTCTCCATTAGAACTGTATTACCAAAAAGTTGTACTCAATTTTATTTTGAATTCCATCAGTAAAAAAAGGTGTGGAAAATTGTGTTTCTCTTGATGTATATAAGTCCCTGTATAATATCCCAGTATTTGTCTCCCAGCTCACAATCTGAAATAGTTACTATCTGTCCCTTTCAGACGTTTGGTGAGCCCTGTTTTAGACTGTCCATTATAGAGACAATTTTGAAGAGGGGAAAAGGCATTCTTGCTATCATTCCTTGTTTGAATCTTGTTTTGATTTTCTATTTTAATAGTGAAGCTTTTCTGATCAATATGGATATGAGTTACTATGCTTTGGCTTGTGCAGTGTCCTGAGAAAACTGGTGTCAGTTGTGAAGTGCAGCATAATATTGCCAGCAGCTGCCTCTTTGAAAATGTAAAGTCACTGAATAAAATACATCTGTGTTTCCTTATATAAAATAACTGGCAATAATAGTATCTATTTCATACAGTTGAGGGAATTAAGTGACAAAAGTAAATTAAGGAATCAGTAGATGTTAAAAAGAACAGAGTCTACCATTGAGAACTTGTTTGTTTGCCTTAGAATGAGTACTGATACTTTGTGTTTTAACATTTTGAATCCATGTACAGATACACTGTCGCCTGTACACTGGTAGGTACCTAAATAATGCTGCTGCTAAGCTTCAGGCAATACAAAATATAATCTCTTTCAACATGATTTTGTGGGAAATACTTGTTTAAAATAGAATTATTACTTAAGGCCTATGTATTTCTTTTGTAGATTTTTTTAAAACGTTTATTTATTCAAGGGTCGCTTGGGTGGCTCAGTCAGTTATGCATCCGTGATCTCACAGCTTATGGGTTCAAGCCCCGCATCAGGCTCTGTGCTGACGGCTCAGAGCCTGGAGCCCGCTTCAGATTCTGTGTCTCCCTCTCTCTCTGCCCCTCCCCTGCTCTCTCTCTCTCTTTCTCTCAAAAATAAACATTAAAAATTTTTAAAAAATTATTCATTTTGAGAGAGGGGGAGGGGCACAGAGAGAGAGAGGGAGAGAGAGAATCCCAAGCAGGCCCCATGTTGTCAGTGCAGAGCCCGACACAGGGCTCCATCCCACCAACCGTGAGCTCATGACCCGAGCCAAAATCAAGAGCTGAAGTCCTGTGTATTTCTAAGATAATTTTAAAGCATAAATAAACCTTATCAAAGAGCAAAAAGAGGAGCTTTTCTGGTTCAGAAAATTTTAGGATATTGGGTTGTCACTGTTTTGCTCCCTGTCTGTGACAGACTACATGATTGGAAAAAGGATACCGGCTTGGTGTTTCACATAGCTAGAGTTTATGTCTGGGAACCCCTACGTGCATGAAGGCAATGTATGACAGAGCTGGGCATAGCATTTGCAAAGAAAGAAAATCACTGGTGATAATTGAGATGAAATCAATGAGTTCCCCTGTGCTCTTCCTCATTCTCCTGCCCCCATGATGCACTTTTTGCCTCCAGGAGTTTGTCCTCCCCCTTCCAAGGTTGTCCCCACCTCTGAGAAACCTTCTGTGAATGTCCCCTCCCACTCCTGGGCTTCTGGCCTCTGTTTGCTTTAGAGACTCCTGTTTTGGGTCTGTCTCCCTAGCTGGACCTCAACTTCCCAGATGGCTGATTCTCTCCTCATTAACATCCCCAGGGTTTGACTTAGGTGTCTGATATCTATTTGTGGAACTAATGAAAGAAAAATTTGTCTAACATTAAGAGAAAATGAATGGAAAAATCCTTCTGATTTTCCTTTAAAAAATTTTTTTTAATGTTTACTTATTTATTTTGAGAGTGAGAGCATGAGCAGGGGAGGGGCAGAGAGAGGAGACAGAGGATCCAAAGCACACTCTGCACTGAGAACAGAGAGTCTGACGTGGGGCTCGAACTCACAAACCCTGAGATCATGACCTGAGCCGAAGTCAGACACTTAACTGACTAAGCCACCCAGGCTCTGCCTTGATTTTCTTCTTTTCAGATGAGATTAATGTGTGTGGATAATCACGAAGCATTATTTTAGAGCTGATTAAAAATTCACAGAGAAGCCAATATTGATATCTAGTTTGTCCAGCTATTAAGTTCTGGAGACCTGGAGGGCATCAGAAGAGAAGATGTAACCTAATGTTTCTATTTTCTGCACTGCTGACTCTTAGACTCTTAGCCTGGATGTGGGCTCCCATCCCCTTGGTAGGTGTGTTTCCCAGACGTGGCAGAGTGCCAATCACTGTGTGCGTGTGTGTGCGCGCGCACGTGAGCACATGTGTACATGAACAGCACACCTGTGAAGTGTCCTAGGTGACAGTCTGTTTTAGACCCACATGTATAACTCACAGAGGTTAGAGAAGAGGAGGGGGAAGTGTCTCCTCTTTAGTAATAGTAGCTATTATTGATGGATTTTCTGCATGTGAAGCATTTTATCAGGTGTTACCTGCATCATTTCATTGATTTCTCACAGCAATCCTATTATATTGAACTCATAATAAACCTGAGATTTAGGGAGGCTAAGTAGCATGCTTTAGGTGCCACCAGAACCAGGCCTGCTGGATTCCGGAGCCCAATCCCTTAACTGCTCTGATTTCCTTATCACTCACCTGCTTTCCAGGGAAATGAGAGAGCAGCTCAGAGATGGCAGGTCTGGGGAATCATGACCATTTGTTTCTCCTCAAAGCATAGAACAGAGGAGTCATTATTATTATAAATAAGTATATTATTTATCACTATCCTTCCTCCTCGGAGCTCAAGAAAAACTGAACTTTCAGAGTTAGGAATATGTCCTGGTTATTGTCCCTTTGTTCCTCTCATAACTCAGAGTAGAGCCATCACACACAGCTCTGGACTTAGTTGAGCTGCAAGTTGCAGGTGAAAAGTGAGGCAAACTGTACCACAAGTACAACCTCCAACTTTACGGGAGGGCTAGTTCCCGTGGACTTCAAGTCTTGTAACTGTTTTTGATGGATTACGTGGAATTACATGTGAGTTAAATCCATTGAGTACCATGTGCTGAAATTCCAGGCAATGAGAAATGAGCTGCATGGTAATTGAGAATGAAGTTAAGGAAGAAAATTTTATTGTTAATCAAGGGCTTAATTGCCTCTGGGACATTTTAAATAAATGCCATGCCGTACTTAAGGAGCGATATTCTGTAAGTGAGATGCAAAAATTCTTTAATTAAACCATCATGGGTAGTCCCTGATTGAAATATCTGTCTTTATCTTCGTAGTTAAGCCTTCATGATTCATGTAACAACTCAATCAGGGATTGAGTAAATTAAGGGCCCCTTGAAAGAAGAGATCAGTTGTATAAAATTGATTGAAATTATTTCTGGGACAGTCTTCATTGTCCTTATTTGTATTGACCAGAGCATATTTTTGGTGTATTCGCTATTTGCTGGTCTTGTAGAGAGTAAGCTGTTTTTCAGCCTGCAGGGGACAGATTGTGGCTATTGCATAGCATATAGCACCGACAGTTCTTAGAAGAATTCATCTGCAAAATGGAACAAATGTAAGGGTTTCTTGGCTGTGGAGAAACCCAATGATAATGACTTCGATGGTCCCTGTAATTTACAAGGAAGGAAGTTGGTAATGAAGTCAGTTAACAAACGTGAGTGTGGCCACATGCAAGGACTTGTGCTAGATGCTGATAAACTGTGGCAGTATCCATGAACCGAAGGGCTGAATTCTTGTTGCCAGCTGAACAGTTCCAAAGACTCCGATTCAGAAAGATGAAGGAGATTTGTCAACTCTCTCATTGTGCATGGAAAAAACAAAAAAAAAGAAAACTTAGATATTCAAAAGTTTTGACTTACTGGATTGCTCACTTTGAGTGTCAGAAGCACTTGAAAGGAGCTTGGTAAAGTCTTGTGAAAAGAAGGGAGTGGGGGCCAGCACCTGCGATGGGTGTGGGAAATGTACCACCAGCACATCTGTCATTGTCCTACTCTGCATTCTCTTCTAGTTGGACACTCAGCTGTGATACTCATTGTGCCGTTAGCAGAAGTCTTTATGAAAACTAAGAAAGTACACAAGAGAATACATCAGGCCTTTTAAAAACTTTAGTAATGGTTTGTTTTGCCAAACTAAACACTATGATTTCATTTAATTCTTAAAAAGAGAAAAATTACCATCTGAAGTTACCAGTATCTTCAACATATGATCACTTGTATTTTTTTAAAGTTTTATTTATGTTGAGTAATCAGCAAATAACCTTAAATAAGTAATCAAAGGTATTTTATAGCATAGGTTCATACTGAAATTATTACCTTCTTTTTTTAGGGTTCTTTTTAAAATTTATTTATTTTTAGAGAGCGAGAACAGGTGAGGAGCAGAGAAGGAGGGAGAGAGAGAATCCCAAGCAGGATCTGTGCTGTCAGCGCAGAGCTGATGCAGGGCTCAATCCCATGAACCTTGAGATCATGACCTGAACTGAGATCAAGAGTCAGACCCTTAAGCAGCTGAGCCTCCCAGACCCCCTAGGGTTCTTGATACAAAACAACTGAGGCTTTTAAAAGTAATTTCATGGGGCGCCTGGGTGGCGCAGTCGGTTAAGCGTCCGACTTCAGCCAGGTCACGATCTCGCGGTCCGTGAGTTCAAGCCCCGCGTCAGGCTCTGGGCTGATGGCTCGGAGCCTGGAGCCTGTTTCCGATTCTGTGTCTCCCTCTCTCTCTGCCCCTCCCCTGTTCATGCTCTGTCTCTCTCTGTCCCAAAAATAAATAAACATTGAAAAAAAAATTTTTTTTAAGTAATCTCAAGGGTGTCTGGGTGGCTCAGTCAGTTGGGCATCTGACTCTTGATTTCAGCTCAGGTCATGATCTCACGGTTGTAAGATGGAGCTCCCGGTCAGGTTCTGCACTGAGTGTGGAGCCTGCTTAAGGTTCTCTCTCTGCCTCTTCCTCTGCCTCTTCCTTTCACTCTGCCCTTCCTCCCCCCCCTCAAAAAAATAAAGAAGAATAAAATAAAAGTGGTTTCATTTTCAAATAAACACATAGACACACTTTGTGAACTGAATACTTGAAAAAGAAAGAGGAGGAAAGAAAAATATTTGAGGTCATATTTTCATAAAGGCTCTGTGATGTTTGACATGTGTTGGCCAATTCTGGTCAGGTCAAAATGACAGGTCAGATTTTGCCTGCTGCCCTGGGACTACATTGGCCAGTGTGTCCCCCCTGAAGAGCTTCTCTTCCTCCAGAATCCTTGTTATGGGCACATAGAAAGCCTATGTGGTATTCAACAGCTACAGAAGAGTCCTGTGATGGTTTAGATGTGAAATCACAACTTTTTGGCAGTGTCTGGAAACTTAATGTTGTCATGTCACAGCAAGTATAGAAATTCCCATAGGATTTTACATAATGACTCAAAGGATTAATCCTGTTCTAAACACTGTGCCCTGGGAAGAACTGTATTTGTGTAACTTGGACAAAAACAAGCATATCTGCACATAGTCTGTGAAGAAAGGGAAATGAGCCTGCACTCCAGAGCAAAACTAGCTGCCTTCCCAAATAGCTAGAAATGCAGCTTGCTTGTCCCCTTCAACCTGTTCTCAAACGACTCAAACTTATTTTAAGAAATGTTTGTGAGCCCAGGAAAACAAAATGATCTCTTAAGCATTCCCTTGCATCAATATTTTTTTGATTTTTTTAATGTCCTATAAGATGCTTTTGTGAAATCACTTTTTCTGATTGCAGTATATGTACATTTGGGAGTGCTGTGGTAAATACACAGCTCACATGGATACTAAGGGGTTTGAAGTTCTCATGATAAATTTGCCCCTGCTATTTGCAGAGTGATGATGCCTATATAGGAGCATGTTTCTGTAAGTGCCCATTCACTCCCTGGTTGGGTTCAGAGGGTCTCAAGTCATCTCCAGAGAATTGCCATCTCAGCATGATATCACGTGGCCCTGGTATTTGTTAGTTGGGGGGCTGCATGGATTCTGTTTGATTATTTTCCTCATTGTCTTGTATATTCTAAATGTTGGGGCTGCCTTAGTTCATATGCTTCCAGAGAAGGTATCACGAACAACTTGATGCCCATATTATGACTTCACAAGCTGGAAAGTCGGTGTGTATAGATTCTTCATCTCTCAAACTGAGATTTTTGATTCAGAGACAGGTTGCCTGTGGACACTTCCCAGAGGCTTTGGCTGCTTGACACACAGATTGTAATCACAGTAATTAGCACTGAATTTTCAAGTCCTGCTCTCCAGCTTGACCTGGCAGCATTTAGTCAGCATGCACACAGCTGGATCAATGGCAGGAACTGAAGGACCCAGTTGTGGTGGGCATCGTCCCTGGGGAGTTCCAGGGGAGCCGCAGGGACAAGGGAGCAATGCTGAGACCTGAGACTCAAGAAGAAAAAAAATATGATATTGATAAAGGCACCTGTCAGTGGGAATTGTGTTAAAAATTATTATAAGGGACGGATGACAGTACAGACTTTGCCAGAAATTCATTTTCAGTGAATTTGTTTTTCTCCCTTTGGCTTAGTTCAGTTTTGGGTATTCCTAACATGTCCCCTGTTAAAAGTTTATACTTTCTTCCCCTAAGAGAAAGTACCTGCCTATCTTTTCTTTTCTTTTAAATGTTTTTTATGTATTTATTTTTAATGTTTATTTTTGACAGAGACAGAGCATGAGTGGGGGAGGGGCACACACACGCGCGCGCGCACACACACACACACACACACACACACACACACACACACACACAGAATCTGAAGCAGGCTCCAGGCTCTGAGCTGTCAGCACAGAGCCCGATACGGGGCTCAAACTCACAAACTGCAAGATCATGACCTGAGCCAAAGTCAAATGCTTAACCGATGGAGCCACCCAGGCGAGTACCTACCTATCTTAATCCAAAAGCTAGTGAAAAAAAACTATAGGACATGAAATCGATGCTTTGGTGGATCAAAAATAAAGTTTTGTTTGTTTGTTTGTTTTTTAGCACCCTGCCTTTAGGTAGCTTATCTTGAATAGCACAGTTGTGGCAAAGAAGCACCTATGCCTGATTTTGAAATAGATTATCTGAGAAGTTTGGTGGTGGAGGTACAGAGACAGGGATTCATGTTCAAATAAGCTTCAGACACTTCTGTTATCTACTTGCTCATCTCAGTCCCACGGGGAGTGTGTTACCTAGAAGGTAAGGGTGATAAGAATATGGCAGCTGGAGGGGATTTCAGACCCTTGATTCCCACCCATTGAGGGTTAATGATTTTGAATGGACACTCGAAGACTGAACACCGAATAAAAATAAATAGGTTTAAACTTACAGAAAACGTTAAAAATAATTTTAAAAAAATGGAGGGCACCTGGGTGGCTCAGTCGGTTAAGCATCTGACTTTGGCTCAGGTCGTGCTCTCACAGTTCGTGGGTTCGAGCCCTGCGTTGGGCTCTGTGCTGACAGCTCAGAGCCTGGATCCTGCTTCCAATTGTGTATCTCCCTCTCGCTCCGCCCCCCTCCCGCTCTCACCCTGTCTCTCTCTCTCTCTCTCTCTCTCTCTCTCTCTCTCTCTGTCAAAAATAAATAAACACTAACAAAAAAAAAATTTAACTTACAGAAAATACTTCACTCACAACACAAAACCATTTGAGTGTATACAGTATCTCTAATACTGTGATCATTATAGTTGGAAAGGCAAGGTAGGCAGATTTTTTTAAATGACAGGTTTTTAAAAGTTTGGTGCTTTTAGAGATGCAAACACAATTGGTTCCATTCTGCTGCTTTGCACACCAGTACTTAATATAAAGTTAAGCTTTGAGGCACTACTTTTGCATTTTTCTGTTGTAAGCTTTTGCACTCACTTAAGTTGCTAAAATATTTGTGTGGAAAATGAGGGCAATTCTGTGTTTGAATGAACTGTTGTTGGATGTTGATAATCATTTTGTGATTTGAAAGTTAAATCCTATAACCCTCACATGCTCACATATAGTAGTTTTTAGGCCACAATTACATTTGCCACTAAGGTACCTTAGAAAGTATTTATAGATTCTGCTGTAAAATGCCCTGTTCAAGTGATGAGTGGAGCATTTCTACTCCTCATCTGCTTACAGAATGAAGTTTATCCTGAGAGTAACCTGGTGTCTTTTCTGAAAAGTTCCTTAATATCCAATAGCTCATTCAGGCATGAGCTTAGGATTTTTTCCAGAAATTCTTTCATAAATCAACAGGAAGCCTTCTTTTCCAGTTTTATTATAAAGGGGGAAATGATGGTAAAACTTAAACACACATTGTTATTTTAACATCTAGTCTTACATCTGTTGAGGAGTTGTGTTTTTACTTAAAAATAGTTTCGCCGAGAATCAAAACCAGAGAATTATGCCTGTTCCCAACCTTCTGTCAACGATGGCTCTTTGTTAAAAGCACACAGCAGAAAACACTATGTTAATACACTATGTTGGCTTAAAAAGCCAAATTAAGAAACTTGAAAGCTTCAACATTTAATTTTTTTTTAATGATTTAAGTAAATTGCGGTAGAAATCTGTGCCAGACTTTTAAAGGGTACTCACATCTTGCCTTTATAAGTAACTGTGGAATTAGACATACCATAAATTTACTTCATATTTTCTTAGTAAGTTTGAATTTCCAGATAGCCTCTACCTGTTATATTGTAGATTCTACAAAGCTATTCCGTTTCATGTTGAAGAGACCCAGTCAACATTAGTACACATTTTTTCCCCCTTAAGTGCAAAAAGTAGATCGCAACAGGGACTATTGAATTCTGAATCCATCGGTTGTTTTCTCTTTTATCCTTCCTGCCCTTCTGTGTTGTTTATTTCATTTTGTTGCTGGGGACTGTGGGGCTTTTTCACCTCAGACTTTGGCTCTCCCTTCTTCTTTTCTTTTGCTTTACAATTCACACGAGGACAGGGTGGTAGGCTTTTTTGTTCTTGTTTTGGGTTTTTGTTTTTGTGGGGTTTTTTTTGCATATTCCTCCCTTTCCTCCAGATCTTGTTGGTGACCAAATTTAAAACACTACAGTGTTTAGGATCCCTGCAGGGCCATTTTAAGTATTTGGACCCTCAGAGGGCCCCAAGCAATAACTACCTGAATTGCTTTTAATTACACAATATAGCTGCATCATTTTACTTCAGATTCTTTTTGATTGATGCTGCAAGGCAATTGTGACCGCGGATGATGGGATTAAGTGCCTCTTGAAGTGACTTTAGCTTCTTGTGGGAACAAAGGGAGAGAGGAGAACACTTAGTCCCTTTTTTCCTGAACTGCCTTTTTCTTCGCTTTCGCTTTCGTATAAAGAAATACAATTAACAAACATTATCCCCAGAGGTAAATTGAAATGTACATGCAGACAAGAACTGCTCTTGACTGCGATTAGACATATATGATCCGAGGTATTCTGACCATTCATTAGTGTTAATTATTTGAGAAACAAGCCTAGAACAAATGATTAAAATGTAGGCGCCATAACTGGGATTATTAGCATGTGTGATAAAATGTGTGCTCTGCAGCTGTACTAATAAAACGCTTTGGAAAGTGGCTTTGATTAGACAAATGCTTGGTTTAGCTCTGTGGTGAGCTCTTGGTGTTTGCTCAAGACCTGGTGGTGTTTATAACAAACAACTTGTATCTTTCATTCTTAATTAGTGAGAATTACTATGCAAATGTTGGTATTTTGTAATTTAATATCCTATCGTTTTCCCTGCCCTTCGATTGTTGTTGCAGTCTACTCGTCTTGCTGGGAATGGGACAAACTGAGCTCTTAGGCTGTGCTGGATGCCAGGGAAAATGACTGCAAAGTTTGCTCTCTTATTTGGTTTATGAACTATTTAGTTGCTTAAATAGATCCTCTTGTATTCAGAACTTATATTACGGTCCCAGAGATCTGGCAGGGGTAACCTAATCAAACATAAACCAACCGGAAGCTGGTTGGCCCATGTGGGCAGTCAGCATTCTGCTAAGTCCACCAGCCTAACCCAAGCTGAGTGAATGGAACCAGGGGGAAGGCAGAAATGGCCAGCAGAGTAAGGACCAATTCCCCTGGAAAATGAATCTAGAAGTTTGGGCTTAGCAAAGAAATGTGAGCTCAGCTAAATGTAGAGTCAGCAACAAAAACTTGAGGGGGCACAAGTGGGAGTGGAAAGAAGATATGAGAGGGAAGAATGGAACCACGGTGCCCAAGAGTTGTTGGGAAATATGCCAGGCAATCAGAAGCTGAACTCAGAGACTGGTCTAAGAGTGGGTGTTTTGTGTCTCCTGACTTGTAGCTTAAATGTTCCCCTGTACCTTGCTTGCATTTTTGAAACCAGAGTCAGAGGAAGAATCATTTGGAGGTTGTCCATTTGGTGCCATGAAAACCTTCAACAGTTTGTCATTCTCAAGTGGTCTGTCCTTGTCATCCAATAGTCTTCTGAGTCACCTACTTCATAGCATATCATTAGCACTTTCCAAAGGAAGACAAATATCAGTGTTAGTCTAGAGAGAATGTAAAATTAAATTAGCTTTTAAATTAGTTCATGCATTCCAAAGACAAACACAAAAAATTGTCTGGTTATCTTGCTCTCTGGCTAACCTATTTCATCTCTCTTGCTATTATCATAGAAAACTGTGAATCAAGTCACAAGTAAACCAAAATATAGCTTATGGAAAGATTCACCTCTTAATTTTTAATTTTATTCCCGTTGTATTTACACTAAAAATGTTACTGTCTGAATTTAATCTGCTCATTCCATCAAAAACGAAGTAACAATATATATTCAATAAGAGTGGTTTTTTGCTTAACTATACTGGCATTAAAATTTAAAACTTAATAAAAAGAGTGGTATTGGGGGGAGAACTAAAAATAAGGAAAATAAAAGCTCTTTTGCACTTCAAGATGATACATGCTAAATGTGGCACTGAATTAAGAAAAACAAAAACAAAAACCTGAGCTCCCCTAAAATTAAAGCAATTTCTAGGAAGTCTTGCCTTAAATAGATATTTAAAGGAATTAATGCCTGTGGCACATTACACATACTTAAAAACAAACAAAAAAAAAAACTATGTTAGAAAAGCTTCATGATCACATCCATATGTTTAGTTTTAATTTTTATCACATTTAGCTCTGAATAATTAAGAAGAAAAAAAAAACAATCTTAATCTTATTGTGAGTCCGACACAATCAAAGCCACATACACGTGATTCGTGATCACAGCTTGTATTCACAGCTTTCGTGTGTGTGGTATGGGTCTGGCAATTAGACTCAGACTGTGTTTTTTTTCTAAAAATTATTCAGTGCTAGAGAGAGATCAATATTAAATCCTCCCAAAATCTACAAATCAGGATAATCAAAGGTCTATAGCTAACGAAATATCAAAATTCTAAGCTATGTAACATTTTGGCCTTATTTCATTGAGATTGACACTTGAAAGGAATTTTTGAGAGAATCTAGGAAGAAAATGGAGATTCCATTAACCCACATCATTTTCGTGACAGTTACAAAAAAAATTTTAAGACATGGAAAGAACTATTTTCTCAAAATTGTAGAGCCATTTTCTGGAGGGAAAAAAAATCTCCCATGATTACTTTCATATCAAAGAACCGGTCATGGGGGAAATGCATTAATTTGACACATTTAGCAGCCTTTGAGCTTTTGAAGAACTCTGTGAAAGAATCCATGGTTACATCTGTCAGGTTGACAGTCTTCTTTCGTGACCTTTAAAAAAAAAGTTAAGGAGAAATTGATCTTTCTAGTTCACAGTTGCTCAGTTACCTCTAAAGCTCTGTCGGGAAATAATCATCCCAGCTTTAAATTTATTATTTTTGAGGTAGAATAACCCAGTTACTAATGGAATCTCTAAATGGAGATATTTTGTGAATGGCCTTTTTTGTGAAATTTTCTGGTGGTCCTATGGGAATGTTTCCTAAACTATCCACGCTGGCTGTTTTAATACATTAACTACTCAATACTATCGTTTCTGCAACGTGTTTTAGAATCAGATCTTCTTAGGGATGCAAACAATGAACTATCTAAACAGAAGGCTGTTTGGTCAGGAATGGAACGAGTATGCACTTTATTGCTCACGCTCAGAGATTCATGATCCAGAATTCCAAATCGTCTCTACAGAGGCAAAGGGAAATCAGATGGTGTGCCCTTTAGGTTTTAATTACAATTCACCAAAACTCCCTGTTCTGTGCTTGACAGGTACTATCTATCTAGTTCCCGATGCTGGGATCACACATGGAAATTCATCTATCAAATCTCTGTGGGTCCTGAGTGTCATTCCTGGACCAAGTTCTCAGCAACATCAACAGTTAACTATTAATGGACAACATCCTTGGACTTCTTTGTGTTTCTAGGAGCCCTGGGTGGAAGCAGCCCAGAAACAGAAGAGATGCTAATCGCATTGTGTTCTTAAACGTGTTCAGTGAAGGAGTGCAGGTTTCCCTCTTGACCTCGGTGTCACTCCAAGAAAAAAATCCCTCCAGTTTTCTGTTCAGATAAAACTTCTGCTCCTCCTTCTCTCACCAAAAGTAGAGCAAGAAAGTGGGATTACTGCGAATGCCCAGTAACAGGCACATGCTCTATTGTCATCCCCTCCTCAACACAAAACAAGGAGCTTTGAGGAAAAACAAAGCTCTTCTCATCTTGCCTCCCCTCCCCCACTGTCCCTTTCTGCCCCTCACTTCCGCCTGCCTTCCTTCACTCCCACTTTTCTCATCCACCCCAACTTTCCCGCAGGTCCCAGCTTTCTCCACCTTCTTTTACTTTTCCTCATTCTCTTCCTCTCCCTCATCTCCTTTCAATAGCCTCCCCCCTCCTCTTTCTCCTTGTCTGCTGCTGGACTGGCTGGGCTTAGCCAGTACCGAGCTCTTATCTCCCCTCCTCTTCCTCTCAGAAAAATGGCAATGTTGGGGTACCTGGGTGGCTCAGTTGGTTAAGCATCCCATTTCGGCTCAGGTCATGATCTCCCGGTTTGTGGGTTCATGCCCTGCTTAGGACTCTGTGCTGACAGCTTGGAGCCTGGAGCCTGCTTCAGATTCTGTGTCTCCCTCTCTCTCTGCCCCTCCCCTGCTTGTGCTCTGTTTCTCTGTCTCTCTCTCTCACGAGAATAAACAAACATTAATTTTTTTTTTTTTTTTTGAAAAATAGCAGTGTTTACCCTCACAGGTACTGCCAGTTGCCTCAGCCTCACAGGCAGAGCAACTCTGCAAGGTGCCTGTGCCACAGTTAGAAATAAAGACTAATCCATAAGGCATGTAAAGGTGGGTCTCCATTCTCATGGAAAACTTGCCCTCTTCCTTGGGACCCATTAATGGTCACACCATTGTAGGTATTTCTCCTTGGGACTTTTCCCCATACACGCTGTGAATGTGTGGAGAACCAGAGTTCTGCAGCCACGCCAGGCCCAAGATGCATGCGCAACTGAGGGTCTGCTGGACGCAGAGCTTCTTGTCCACATTTGCTCAGCCCACAGCCCTTACCGAACAAGAGCCCACGTGGTAGACTCGGTATTTATTGGATACATGATCGATACTGAATTTGATCAATGCATTTGTGTTTATGAAATGATAGCATGGATATGACAAGGAAAACAGATTTGGTAACTTTTGTTTTCATTGTGGTAAAATATACATAATATACAGTTCTCCATTTTAACTCCTTTAAAGTGGACTGTTCAGTGACATTAAGGACATTCTCAGTGTTGTGCAGCCATCACCGTCATCTCTAGAACTTATCATCTTCTCAAACTGAAACTCTGTATCCATTAAAGAACTCCCCATCCCCCTTCCATCCCCATTCTACTTCCTGTCTCTGAATTTGACTACTCTAAGTACCTCTTATAGGTAGAATCATACAGTATTTGTGCTTTTTTTTTTTTTAATTTTTTAACATTTATTTATTTTTGAGACAGAGAGAGACAGAGCATGAACAGGGGAGGGGCAGAGAGAGAGGGAGACATAGAATCGGAAACAGGCTCCAGGCTCTGAGCCATCAGCCCAGAGCCCGACGCGGGGCTCAAACTCACGGACCGCGAGATCGTGACCTGAGCTGAAGTCGGACGCTTAACCGACTGAGCCACCCAGGCGCCCCAGTATTTGTGCTTTTGTGTCTGGCTTATGTCACTGAGCATAATGAGAATCTTAAATTTTTGACATGGATGTTTGTTTTCTTGTTCTGTGTGAAAAAAGACACCTGTTGTAGGGGTCTCTTGCTTTGCCTTTTGGTTTTCTGATGGTCTGAGGAGGCAGAGATCTGCCCTGAAACAGCATGACACAAACTTTACCAAACTGGGCATAAATACAGACTTTTTCCTCCCTACCACTGCTTTAGGATAAAGTCTGCCCTTTATTCCATCTCCTCCCCTCTGTTTCTGGGGTTCCATGGCAAGGATAGGTTAAAAGGGAGTTCCCTCACTAGTCCCCCTCTTTGTACATGGCACCTCACAATGGCTGAAAGACTGGCCCACAGCCTCTGGGTTGCCCCATCAGTGCCCCCACAGTGAACCACAAACTGCTATCTTGTGTGTCTACTTTGGACACAAAAAACTATTTCTTCATTTCAGTACAAAATGGAGCACTTGATTCAGGTGCAATATAATTGCTTCATGAGAGTTTGCCCTGAAAATGTCTTCTCGGCTTTTCTGAAGTGGGCTGCACGCTTATTTGTATTAGCACCACATGCTAATCTCACGAATGGCCCTGTTCTGCCAATGGGAGAACAAATAGCTGTTCTTTTACTCTCGTGCCCGGGGAAAGCTCCCTCCTTCTCTGTACACTGTTGCCATAGTAACGGAAACAGTTCCTCAGAATAGGGAATCTTTCTGGGCAGTTGGGAACTTAGCAAAGTAAGAACGTAAGTAGGCCTCAGTTATTATAGATGCTTGCATAAATACCTATTAAGTCATAAGCATAGTTGAAATTCATAGGTGAATTTTACTGTCTTTTGTAGGGATGGGAAAATATCAGTTAATGGGCTCTTATCCTCACTCTAGTTGCAAGCATTCTTCCGTAAGCATCAGAATTGGCATTTGAGGTCAGACCCGTGGGCCATGCAACACGTAACTCAGTTTTTCCCAATGTATGAACTTAGAAGAGGCATGATATAGCTCAATTATACTCCTCCAACCCTTCAAAGGATTGAAGATCCAGCCCCAAGTAGAAGAATCCATCAGGAATCTGTCATATACCTTGGATTTGTGCAGACTTTTCTGTAAGAATTTTTTATTTTACTTTATTATTTTTTTTAAGTGAACTGTATGCCCAGTGTGGGGCTCAAACTCACAAGCCTGAGATCAAGAGTTGCATGCCCTGCTGAGCAGCAAGACACCCAAGAAATTTTTATTTTTAACCTTGGTCAGCTCTTAGAGTCAAAATCCCTTTATTTCTTGTTTTCTTTTTTAAAATATTCTATTTTTTAGTAATCTCTACACTAACATGGGGCTTGAACTTACAACCCTGAGATCAAGAGCCTCACAGTCTACTGACTGAGCCAGCCAGGTGTCCCGAGTCAAAATCTCTTTAATTTTTTTTTTTAATGTTATTTATTTTTGAAGGAGAGAGGGAGCATGAGCGGGGGAGGAGCAGAGAGAAAGGGAGACACAGAATCTAAAGCAGGCTCCAGGTTTTGAGCTGTCAGCACAGAGCCCAGTGCGGGGCCTGAACTCAATCCGTGAGATCATGACCTGAGCCGGAGTCGGACATTTAACTGACTGAGGCACCCAGGTGCCCCTCAAAATCTCTTTAAAAGAACTTAAAGGGCCATATCATTTCTGCACAATATCCTAAATAAGAATTTATTGATGTATAATTTTTAAATGATGCCTTGTTTTCTTATTATTTCTCATATTTATGAACAAATGAAAATTTACCATAACTTAAAATTTTTGGAAGGAAATTTCTAAAGGGCACATAAAAGTTCTTTTTCTGAACTGAAGTTATCCAAACTTCAGTAATTACTGGAATCAGTTGCAGCATAAAATGCTTTAAAGTAATATCTGAGGGGCGCCTGGGTGGCGCAGTCGGTTAAGCATCCGACTTCAGCCAGGTCACGATCTCGCGGTCCGGGAGTTCGAGCCCCGCGTCAGGCTCTGGGCTGATGGCTCAGAGCCTGGAGCCTGTTTCTGATTCTGTGTCTCCCTCTCTCTCTGCCCCTCCCCCGTTCATGCTCTGTCTCTCTCTGTCCCAAAAATAAAAATAAACGTTGAAAAAAAAATTTAAAAACATAAAGTAATATCTGAGTGGAGATGTAAAATTGGAAAGCAGTATGAGAGTTCCTTAAAAAAATTAAATATAGAATTAATATATGATCTAGCAATTCCACTTCTGGGTAAGTACCCAGAATCATTGAAGGCAGATACTCAAACAGATACTTGTGCACCAGTGTTCATAATAGCATTATTCACAGTAGTACAAAGGTAGAAATAACCCAAAGGTCCACCAACGGGTGAATAGATAAACAAATTGGTACCTCCATACAATGGACTATTATTCAGCCTTAAAAAGGAAGGAAATTCTGACACGTGCTACAACATGGATGACCCTTGAGGACATTATGCTCTGAAATAAGGCAGACACAAAAAGGCAAATGTATGATTACATTTCTAGGAGGTACCCAGAGTAGTAAAATTCATGAAGACAGAACATAGAATGGTGGTCACCAGGGACTGGGGGAAGGGGAGTAGGGGAGTTAATGTCTAATGGGCATGGATTTTCAGTTTGGAAAGATAAAATGTTCTGGAGATGGATGGTAGTGATGGCTGCACAATGTACTTCATGCCACTGAATTATATGGTTAAAAATGTTTAAAATGGTGACTCTGGTGTTTATATATTTTGCCTTAATAAAAAAAAAATTGACATGACAGGAGTATAAAATGTTAGAATATAGGTCAGCTCCAGGTGGGGAATGCCGATTTTAAAGGATTAATACAATCCATAGACTGTTTCATCATTGTTCAAATAAGGTCATTATAAACTTTCCCCCATGGCTTCACATATCCAGTACCCTTCTTTCTTTTCTTAAGATTTTATTTTTTTAAGTAATCTCTGCACCCACCATGGGGCTCAAACTCACAACCCTGAAATCAAGAGTCATATGCTCCACCAACTGAGCCAGTCAGGTGCCCCTCCAGTCCCTTTCCATGGCAGCCTTCACTCACAACATCACATCTCTTCTTCTTGAATGTCCAAAACCATGGTATAAAAAGTAAAAAGGGTTGTGCAGGAGCACATGGCAGGCTAGGCAGTCTGCTGCATTGCTGGTGGGAATAGAATTTAGTACCTTTTGGAAAGATAGTTTGGTGAAATCTGCAAAGAGCATTACAAGGGTCATGCCTGCTATCATTTTTAGCCTTCTGAGGACAGAGGCTAATGGAAATATGTGGCGTTTTCTCCTTGAACACTGGGTCCCCAGCCCACCACCCAGCTAGCCCTGAGTCTGTTCTTCCCTGCATTAGCTTACTTATCCTGAGTCCCTCTATATGCGACACACATTGCTGAGAGTACACATATAGGAGTGACACAGATCAGGCACCTGCTCCCCAGGATCCTATGCACTGGAGTGTAGAGTTGTATGTGCCCAACAGTAGCTGGGGCTGACTTTGGCAGAAAAAGAATTTCTTTTTTTTTTTTTTTAAACGTTTATTTATTTTTTTGGGACAGAGAGAGACAGAGCATGAACGGGGGAGGGGCAGAGAGAGAGGGAAACACAGAATCAGAAACAGGCTCCAGGCTCTGAGCCATCAGCCCAGAGCCCGACGCGGGGCTTGAACTCACGGACCGCGAGATCGTGACCTGGTTGAAGTCGGATACTTAACCGACTGCACCACTCAGGCGCCCCGGCAGAAAAAGAATTTCTGAGAGCGGTGTGGGCAGGCTGGAGAGCCGAGCTTGGAAAACAGGCAGTGACAAACACCTGAGAACACGGCCAAAGTCAGGCCAAGATACCCTCTCCTGCTGCCCTCAGCTCTGACATCTCTGGCCCCGCCATCCTTGGGCACTTGCTATGGCCACCTCCCTCCTTTGCCACTACCGGGATGGGAAAAGTCTTCCCTGTCCTCCATTTTGCCTCAGCCTCTCAAGGCTCCAGTGCCTGTCTGTAGCATCTCAGTGGCCACACTGTGCCATGCATCCTCACCCTTGCTTTTGAGCCCTTGGGTTGTCTACTCTTCATCCACCAAATAGGAAGGATGTTACTATATGGGATACCTGAAATGGAAAAATTCTGTTCTGTGGAAGAGACAATAAATAGGCAGTAAAAGAAAGACAATAAAAAGTCAACAGGCTGGGGCACCTGGGTGGCTCAGTCAGTTGAGCATCTGACTTGATTTCAGCTCAGGTCATGATCCCAGGGTTGTTGGAATTGAGCCCCGTCGAGTTCCACACTGAGCATGGAGCCTGCTTAAGATTCTCTCTCTCCCTCTCTTTCTGCCTCTCCTCTGCTCACCTGCTGTCTTGTGCTCTCTCTCTCAAAATAAATCTAAAAAAAAAAAAAAAAAGTCAACAGGCCAATAATTAATTCATTTCAAAAGGAGAAAGCCTGTGAAAGGAACAAATAGGAATATGGAGTTGAGAATCAGGAGTTTGATTTAGATAAAGGGGTTGGTGAAGCTTTTGCTGAGGAGGTAACATTTAGACTTGAAGGATGAGAAGGAAACATTCATGCTTGGATCCGGAAGAAGAACCTTCCAGAGAGGTGATAGCATGTGGGAAGGTTCTGAGATAGGCAGGAAAAGTATGGCTCAATCAGGGAACTGGGAACAGATCCCTGTGATGGAGGGTAGTAGCAGAGGGGGATGGGTGGGCTGGCAGCCAGGGGCTTGTTGGCCAGGGTAAGGTATTTAGGTTTTAATGTGAGAACACCTGAAAGCCATTAAAGGATTTGGAGCAGAGGACTATCATGATCGCATTAACATTTGTAAAGGTCCACCCTGACTGTGGTGTGGGGGAGGAGGCTGGACAGGGCAGAGAGGACCTGGGATGACGATGGGGTCTTGGGGCAAGATGGGGAGATACAGTGTGAAGGTGTGTGGAAGGCATGACTGGTTATGTAGGAATTGTTTTTGGGTTCTCCAGAGAAGCAGAGCCAATGGGATATATCTTTGATGTGTGTGTGTGTGTGTGTGTGTGTGTGTGTGTGTGTGTGTGTGTGTGTATAAGTTATACATGTATTATAAGGAATTGGCTCACGCATTTATGAAGGCTGACAAGTCCCAAGATCTGTAGTCAGCAAGTGGGAGGCCCAGGATGGCCAATGTTATAGTTGCAGTCTGAAGGCCAGCAGGCTTGAGACCCACGAAGAATTGATGTCTCAGTCTGAGTCCAAAGGCAGGAAAAGAAATTCATGTCCCAGCTGGAAGACAGGTAGGAGGAATTCCTTGTATTTGGATTGAGTGCCAACCTTTTTGTTCGATTCAGACCGTTAACTGATTGGCTAGGGCTCACCCACCTTAGGGAAAGCAGTGTTTTGCTCATTCTACCAATTCTGATGTTAATCTTGTGCAGAAACAATTTCACAGACACACCCAGAATGTTTGGCCAAATATTTGGGCACCCATAGGCCTGTTAAATTGACACGTAAAATTAACCATCTTAGTATTATTAAAGTCCTATTATAAAGGCACTGGTAAACAGCTTGAATACATCATTGAATGTATGGTCAATACTGAGGTTGATCAGTACACTAAAATTTTTTGTTTGACAAATTTACTTGAATTTAACAAAATGATTTAGAATTAATTATGTGACCTAAGTTATTATTATCTTTATAATAATTGCTTTTTAACTTGGTTTTGAATTTAAGAAGTGATGTAATGACCCTGAATCAAGTTCTTATCTTCACTTGGTCAAGTCTGGACTGCCATTTAGATGATTCAAAGAGAGTATTAGATTCTGAACTTAAGGGATCAAAACATTTGTGTTTATGAAATGACAGTAGGGATGTGACAAGGGAAACACTCAGAAGTCCTTGGCCTTCCATGTTTCCAGCTGAGCCTGCCAGCCTGTGGTGCTTGCTGAGGGTCACCCACGGGTGAGGCAAAGTCATCTTAGAGCTGGCTATCAGGGTCAAGGATAAGATGTGGAGTACTCAGAGAGGGTCTCTGGACCTTGGTCCCCATGTTTTGCCCAACATTGGCTTCAGAGAACTTCTGCTTGTGAAAAGAGATCTCTCCAGGCCTCATCCCTCTTCCTGCTCTGCCCACCCAACATTCTGGATTTGGACACTTGCCTGCTTTATCGTTGTGCTTTTTCCAGGGATCTGATCCCCTAGTGATAACTAGAAGCAGATCTGGGGTTGAAAGCAGCGTCCAGCCAACAGGCCCCAGTCCCTGACCTGTGTGTACTGACATAAACTCCTCCCTTCCCCAGGTCATCCATTGTCAACATTTTCTAACAAAATTTAATATGATATAATAAAATCTAATTGCTATTTAAAAAACTCCAGTTGCTGTATAAACACATTTCACGTAAATAAAAATACATTTGTTAAATAAGCCAACAGTGAGTTGGCCCAGCGTTTGTAAAACTGTCTGATCTACAGGGCTCTTCCTGGAATATGAGTTCATTATAACTTCAGAAGCAAAACAGCATGAGTTTGGACGCTTTGTTAGAGCACTGGTGGGCTCTCAGGAAACGAGAGGCTGGGTGACTGGTTTTTGTTAACTTGGGATTCTGTCTGTACTACGTTCAATTTAGTCCTTCTTTTTCAAGATTTGGGAATTTCCCTTCAGATCTAGTTTGTTGAGTGTTTTTATCATAAAAAAATTGTCAATTGCTTTTTTCTGCATCTGTTGAGATGATTGTGTGATTTTTATGAAAACTGTAAATTCGAGTTAAATTGGCTCCAAGTAAGGGTTAATGTGACTCCTTGGAAAATACAGAGTGGGTAAGATTCATCAGGATCCCTGGGGCGCCTGGGTGGCTCAATCAGTTAAGTGTCCGACTTGGGCTTAGGTCATGATCTTGCAGTTTGTGAGTTCAAGCCCTGTATTGGGCTCTGTGCTGACAGCTCAGAGCCTGGAGCCTGCCTCAGATTCTGTGTCTCCCTCTCTCTCTGGCCCTCCCCACTCCCTCTCAAAAATAAATAAACATTAAAAAAAAAAAAAGATTCAGCAAGATACCTGGGTCCAAGTCAGGGGCACTGTAGCAAAACTCAACTGATGCAACCGTTTGGTTGCCTCAGGGGTCATGGGTCATGAGAAACTACTAAGTAAGAGTACAGTGTCGCTCGTCTTGGAGTACTCTTCCTCACTGCATTGCACTGAGGATGAGTAGAAGTTCCTAAAGAGTTGGAGGCCAGGCAGAATCTTCCCCCAGTTTCATCACTTGGACTCCCCCCATCAATCTCCCGGCCAGCAAACTGTGCTCAGCATCCAGAGTAGCTTTGAGTCCTATTGGTGGTGGAGATTTTGTTTACTTTAAACCCCCGTCCTCTCTCACTCCACTTCCTGGGAGCTCCAGATCCAGCCCCTCAAGCTATCGGAAATAAGAAAACTTCCTTCTCTGTTAACAAAGGCAAGCTTATCATTTCACTGTGGACTTGGTCCATACTTGGACTTCACACTTGGACTCTAATTTGAAGCTCCAAGTTGATCAGGGACTTCATGGCTGTTCACTTACCACCACCACCTTCAAGCCCCTGCAGGTGGTGGCCACTGATTTAGTGGGTGGGGGATGGTATAGAACATCATGGTTTCCAAGCAAAGAAAACCACAATGCCTCTCAGCAGTATCATTCCCCAGTCACTTGGGTATTGGGAAATCACGCAGTTGGTACTCAACTCGTGGCCTAAATATGGTAGGATTCAATTCTGGCAACTGTTGAAGTCCAACAACCTTCAGTCCTTTCTAGGATCAGTAAGACACTTTGGTTGTACTTGCAAACCCTGCTGCAGAGGTTCCCTCTCTTGACTGCACTTGGACTCTCCTTGGAAGCTTTCAAGAAACACTGATGCCTGAAACTCACTGTGAGGCTCTGATTTAATTGGGTTAGGGTGTGTGGACTGGGATTTTTTTCTTTTTCTAAGTTCCCCAGGTGATCATAATGTGCAGCCACAGTAGAGACCTCTGTACTAGCCATTAGCTACATAAAGAAACCACCAAGTTGGGTTCAGAAATAACATACCAAATTGCACATCTTAAAGTGGACATTGGCTTAGTTGATTATTACCATTATTTCAAATATTGTCAGCAGTTTGTGTGTTAATTTTCTTTTTAGAAACATTTTTCTTTAAATGTGGATTTTTTTTTTCTGGTTTGATGCATTTTCAGTTATGATCTTATTTTCATAGCATCTGCTTGTATATAATGGTAGCACATGACTCAAGAGAAATTTTTGTTGGAGCAAAATTTCCTGTATTAGGGCAGTGACTGCACATTGGAATCATGTGGCGACGGTCGTCCTCCAACTGAGCTGCACGTCAGAATCACGTAGGGAGCTTTTAGAAGTCCAAGAGCCAGGCTTTATCTCAGACCAATGATGCCAAATTTTCTGTGGCTGGAGCTTTAATGTCAGCATATTTGAAAGTTCCCCAGATGATTTCAAGTAGTTACTACCATGAGGGACAGGAAATTCTCACATGAGGATGGGTAAGAGACCAATAGTGCTGGTCTGCAGTCACACTCATGTAAGTGGCAAGGACTTAGCTCAAATATATGTATTTGAGAGACGCTGGCCATATTACCAGTGAATTGAATTTGATTACACTGGGTGAGGTCCAGAACTTGACCATTTTTAAAAGGTCCCTGAGTGATGGCTATATTGAATTCTAGGTGGAAAATCCCTGTAGCATTAGGGATACCTCTAGTTATATTAGTGGCTAATAAAAGTGTATCAGGTGGAGGAGAAAAGGGGGAAAACCAGAACAAGGCCAGGAGGACCCCCTTTCAGCCAGAAGAACCCCTGGACTTGCTGAAGGATACATTACCCCCAAAAAGGTCCTTCTGTAGAGAGAACTCACCATAAGGCTACCAGATTTTTTCAATTCATCTTAAGCCCCTATTTTGCATATTGTTTGAATACATTTACATGTTGACTATCAAGAGGCCCTAACTTCAAATATGTAAGATAAAATAAAAGAAGTTAGCTCTTGTCACCTACTGCAATTATATTCATACTCAGTAGTCAGTGCTGAGCACAACTCAAGTAGGGAACAGATTTTGAAACAGCCAGAGATGGGGAAGGAGAGGACATACCAGCAGTACGGGGAGGAAGGAGGCTTGGGGACAGATGCCGAGATGGGCTTTGGCCACCTTCCCAGTGCCAGCCCCCTCCTGGATCTGAGAGTCCATGATAGAACCAGAAGCCCAGACCCCCTCTACACCTTTATTCTTTTCATTATTCCAAACAGTTTTGCTGCCTTTGATCTTTTTCCCTTGAGCTTCATTATGTACAGCCTTTAGCCTTCCTGAGCTGCTTGCAGGCCATCCTGTGGGTGCTCTTCCCTGGACCTTCCGGGCATGTCCTTTTTCTTTTGTGGCACCTCCCCACAGTGCTCAGCACAATGTGAGTCAAGGCCACTGTGTACAGTTGTGTGGGGTATGCCCTGATCAGGGGCACTTACAGGGAGGCACGCATTGGGGCTGAGCTTCGACCTGTCTCCATGCACCGAAACATGCTGCCTCGGGAGCAGAAGGCATCTTTTTACCCTTCCACCTGCTGGAAAGTGTGAGGAGGCACTTTTTTCATATTCGCACAAAGGAACCTGACGTGTGCTGGTGGAGGCCCAGTGCAGGTCCCTCAATGGGTGCTTACGAAGTGCTTACTGAAGGAGTGAGTGAATGAACAAACGAACAAATGAAGGAGCTCAGTGGAAGGCAGGATCGATAAGAGCCATCTAGGTCTAGGTTTATGAGGCCCTAAACTCAGATGTAAAAACTGTGTTTGTGGAAAGGATGGAATAAACACAGAGAAGCAGCAGCAGGCAGTGGGTTGGATTCAAGTTTCCAGGATGGCAAAGGAGAGAGGGAATAAAAATGACCTCCTACCTGTAATGACCACTAAAACGTGACTCTTCCACAAGAAGAATAAGGACAGTGTGTTTGCAAATCAGCCCTACATCCCCACCTCTAGATTGCCAACTGTTTTAGATGGTAAGGTAATGTGTGAGGCCCTTGCTGAGCAGGGTGGAGGAGACCTCATCCTGCCCTTCCCTCAGCTCAAGGTCTAGTTGAGGGTGCTGGAGACAAGACTCTCCTGGTGCAGGGCTGTGCCGACCAGCATCACATATGGGTGACAAGCTTCAGATACTCATAGTAGCTGTAAGTGCATGATGCTTTACTGCTTGTGGTGAGTTCTCCCCTGTACAAGGTAGCTTGTATATTGCTTCTTGCTGATGAGGAAATTAACACTCGGAGTGACATGGCAGCTTGCTTCTCATCCCATCTTCTGAATGTCAATCACAGCATTGGGTTGAACCATGTAAAATTACCATTTTTGTAGGTCAAAAATGGCATTTAGTCCCTAAGTTGCATTTGGTCCATCTTAACACTTTTTTGAGACTTTTCGAATGGTTTTATTGATTTTTTTAAGCCAGTTATGAAAGGAATTTTTTTAAAAGGAGTGATGCTCTTTCTAGTAAATATGCAACATAGGAAAAAAGTGTGCAGAAGCAGAAAAATCTTAATCCCCAATTCTATAGTTCAGAGGCATCCCTAATAACATTTTAATGTATTTCCTTTCAGATATTTTTCTTTGAATTTTTTACAAAGTTGAGATGTTATTGCATATATAATGTTACATCTTCTGTTTAAAAATACAGTAATTGGGGCACCTGGGTGGCTCAGCCAATTGAGCATCCAGCTTTAGCTCAGGTCGTGATCTCACAGTTCCTGGGTTGGGGTCCCACTTTGGGTCCCCTGCTGTCAGTGTGGAGCCCACTTTGGATCCTCTGTCACCCTTTCTCTCTGCCCCTCCCCTGTTCATGCTCTTTCTCAAAAATAAACAAACATTAAACAAACCAATAGTTATTGTAACATTAAATATTTTTATAAGCATAATTCTTAACAATAGCAGCATATTCCATTGAATATACATACTATAATTCATCCAACTTTTGGGCCTGAAGGTTTTCAGTTTCTTAATATTGTACATATCTAGTCTTATTTCTAGTTACTTTCTTAAGATGGATTCCTGTCTATTAGTTCGGTCGAGCAGCTACAGCAGGATATCATAGACTGGATGACATAAAAAACAGGACTTTATTTCTCACAGTTCTGGAGGCTAAGAAGTCCAAGATCAAACCTCTGATAGATTTGGTGTCTGATGAGGACTCGCTTCCTTGTTGTTGGTTGTAGATGTCAATCTTTTCGCCGTGTCCTCATGTGGCATCGGGGAAGGGAGCTCTCCGGGGCCTCTTTTCTAAGGACAGAACCCTTAAGACTTAATCACCTCCCAAAGGCCCCACCTCCAAATACACTGGGGATTAGATTTCAGCATACGAATTTGGGGGAGACACATTCAATCTATAACAGTTCCCAAAAGGAATTTTGTCAAATAACGTGAAGTTACTGGCTCAAAAGGTAGGAAACTTTTAAAGTTTTTTGATTTGTATCATCAATTGCCTTTCCAGAAAGCTTTGTGCCGCTTTGATTAACTTTGCCTTGATAGCAGAACCAGTCCTTCGCTGGTTCTGGTTTGGTTATGAGTGATAAATCCTATAAGAGTTTAAAGAAGAGAGAGTTTATGTTTATTTATTTATTTTTGAGAGAGAGAGAGAGAGAGAGAGAGAGACAGAGTGAGCAGGGGAGGGGCAGAGAGAGAGGGAGAGAGAAAATCCCAGCAGGCTCCACACTGTCAGCATCGAGCCCAGTGCAGAGCTTGAATTCACGAACTGTGAGATCATGACCTGAGCCGAAACCAAGAGTTGGACGCTTAACTGACTGAGCCACTCAGGTGTCCCTTAAAGAAGAGAGAGTTTAAAGAATAGTTAAGAAAGGCTCAAGGTTGGAGGGGACCTTGAACTGAACGTGAAGGATCCTTAATGTTCAAATAAACTGAGAAGGAAGATTTTTCCATCAGAAGCACAGCAGAAGCAAAGGTATTCTGGAAACAATGATTGCAGCATGTTGTACAGACAGTCATAATCTAAGTTTCCTAGGGTAGATACTTACTGAGTAGGAATAATGAGCTGTAAGTTGAGGAAAGGAATATCAGCTGAGAGTGAACTTAATCGTACAGGTAGTGAGGAGCTGTTGACAGTTTTTGAGCAGGGGAAGATATGAGCAAAACACCGTTTTATTTTGTTTTGTTTTGTTTTTTTCAAAACACCGTTTTAATGATTGTAAATACTATCCAAGAAACCAAAAACATCATTAACAGTGACAGGAGACTTTTTTTTAAGTTTATTTATTTTTGAGAGAGAGAGAGAGAGAGAGTACAAGCAGGGGAAGGACAGAGAGAGAGGGAGAGAGAGAATCCAAAGCAGGCTCCACACTGTCAGCACAGAGCCTGATGAGGAGCTCGAACCGACAAAGTATGAGATCATAACCTGAGCCAAAGTCTCACTTAACCGACTGAGCCACCCAGGTGCCCTGGCAGGAGATTTCTTAAGTGATCATCTGTTTTAAATTACACTTCACTGTGGTATACAATGGAATGTTAGCCATCAAAAAGAATAAAATCTTGCCATTTGCAATGATGTGGGTGGAGCTAGAGTGTGTTATGCTAAATGAAATCAGTCAGAGAGAGATAAATACCGTATGATTTCACTCATATGTGGAATTTAAGAAACAATCAGAACATAAGGGAAGGTGGGGAGAAGAAGGAGGGGAGAGGGAAACAAACCATAAGAGACTCTTAATGATAGAAAAAAAAACAGGGTTGATGGAGGGAGGTGGGTGGGAGATGGGCTAGATGGGTGATGGGTACTAAGGAGGGCACTTGTGAGGAGCACTGGGTGTTGTACGTAAGTGATGATTCAATGAATTCTCCTGAAAAACCAATATTGCACCATTAACTAAAATATAAATAATTTTTTTAAATAAAATCAGACTTCATATAAACATGTTAGGAATGATTTGCTCTAGAGCTTAGCATATGATGGTGGTATGATATACAGCATGAGCTATGTCTGGGAGCTCAGTCTTGAGATTCAAATAGTGTAGCTTGGGGGCGCCTGGGTGGCTCAGTTGGTTAAGCATCCGACTTCAGTTCAGGTCATGATCTCACGGTTCTTGGTTCCAGCCCCACATCAGGCTCTGTGCTGACAGCTTGGAGCCTGGAGCCTGCCTCAGATTCTGTGTCTCCCTCTCTCTCTGCCTTTCCCCTACTCATGCTCTGTCTCTCTGTCTCACAAGAATGAGAAAATGTTAAAAAAAAAAAAAAAACAATTCAAATAGTGTAGCTTGGAGACCACAGTGGCTGAATCCAAAATGGCACTCAGAAGCTATTTCCTATGAAAGAAATCTCAGTTTTCATGAAATGAAAGTCAGTTGTCAATGGGACAGAGAAGTCCAGATATTTACTCTGTCAGGTGAAGTGAGAGGTATAGGAAGGACCCATGAAGCTCTTTCCACTAGAGCCACTCTCATCCTCTTTTTGGGTTTTACACGTGTGGTTACAACAAATTATGGTGAAAAGTAATTTTGACTCCCCCCCCCAAGCATTTCCTGGTAAATAAAATTTCATCTCCTTTAATTGTGTTTTTACAAATTTTAAGGAAATGAATATGTTGCAACTTTTGGTTTCCAGTGTGAATAAGTAAAATGTGATTGTTACTGTTACATAGTTATATTTTCTCCCTTTTTAAAAGATAAACCAGGGGCCCTTGGGTGGCTCAGTCAGTTGAGCATCTGACTCTTGATTTCCACTCAGATCATGATTCCAGGGTCATGGAATTAAGCCCCATGCCAGGCTCTTCACTGAGCCTGAAGCTTGCTTGAGATTCTCCCTCTCTACCTCTGCCCCTCTCCCCAACTTGCTCGCTCGCTCTCTCTCTCTCTCTCTCTTTCTCTCAAAAAAAAAAAAAAAAGCTAGATATTTTCAGTCAATGCAAAATGATGACAGTTCAGTTGTTCTTCAGTTCACTGGCCATAATATATTTTTGTTCATTGTATGTTTTATATTAAATAAAGTGTCTTGTAAGACATGTACACTTTTAAAACCCATCTGTATCTCACCATACCTCACGTAGTACAGTGCTTTTGCTATGGAAAAATAAGACTAAGACTCAAGTTTTCTTGTGTATTAAGATTGGCCACAAGAAGGAATGGGGGGGGGTCACGCATAGAATTGGTTGGCCAAAGAGTGAATGATTTTTCTTGAGATTCATTGTCACAAGGCACAGTAATCATGACAGAATATTACAGCTTTGTAAAATACAGATGGCATTAACTTAGGATAAGTACAGCTGACACGTTTTTGGAAAGGATGATGCAGTTTACTCAGGGCAGAGTAAAACATAGGGCATTTCTGACTTGCTGTGGCTTTAACCTTAACTGGGTGCTTCATGACATATAGCTTGTCTATTATGGAGAGGACTGACTTCATGAATGTATGACCTGCACCATCACACATGGCTCTGTGCTTAGAAGGGTCTGGTGCTTGGTTTGATGTTTTTCTGTCACCACCTAAAATTCTTAATAAATTTTGAACAAGGGTCTACATTTTCATTTTACTCTGGGACCAACAAGTTATGTAGCTCGTCCTGAATGTGAAAACTGATTTCACCTTCCTTTACCACATATTATGGGCCAAACCATAGCACCTAATTATGGATCAGGTTAGGCGCGAGGGCTGCAGTGAGCCAAACAAGCTTCTGGCCAACAACTCTTATTTCCACAGGAGGCTAAACTGAATGCAGTAGGGAATGGAAGGAGAGAGAGAGCAGAGGTCAGAAGCAGGCAGGGGCTACTGATATCCAGACCTAGTTTTCTCATTAAGAACAAACAGCATTCTCTATGCCCACCACCCACACCTGCCAGGCTCTCGCTAAGCACTTCATGTGCCTTATTTCCTTTCACTGAAGCCTCTCAATAGTCTGCAAAATTAGTATCGTTTTTATAAATGAAGCACCTGAAGTTTTCAGTGATGAAGTTGGCCACCATTCCAGAGCTAGTAATGATCTTTTCTCATTCGTTATCTATTCTGCTCACTTAAGAAGTGGCCAGCCATCCTTGTCTGTTGTTAACATTGAACTTGAATCACTTCTTTGCCTACTTTAGACTCACTGGCAGAGAGAGGGCCATACACTAATGCTTAACATAGGTTGTTTATTTTCTGTTTTTAGTTTCATATAATTGAAGATAGTAATGTTATTTGGGACCTTCTGGATATAAATTTCCTTTCTTTTTGTCCATGGGTACTATCTAGATAATATACTAATATTGGAAGTGTTTTTCCAAGATGAAATTGGTACACACTTGTTTTCTCTGAAGATCGTCTCAATAAACAGTGCTATGTATTTGTTAAACTTCAGCCAAGATGACATTTTGTTTCTTGGTTATTTGTGTTGTTGTTCTCCTAGTTGTGCTGTGTGATTGTGATCTGCTGAAATTAGCTTATCATGTTTTCGGTTTTAATTTTGCATTAAAATAAGGTTTTGCAAAAATTCGTAAAGAGATCCTATTTTAGACTAACACCAATTATGTCTCCTGCAGGAAACCACTTCTGGCAGCTGATGTGCCCAGGGTTGGATACAGTTCCTCCTCCAATCACAAGTACATTCCCCGGAGAGCAGTGCTCTATGTACCTGGAAATGATGAAAAGAAAATAAAGAAGATTCCCTCCTTGAATGTAGATTGTGCGGTGCTCGACTGTGAGGATGGTGTTGCTATGAACAAAAAGGTAATAGCATGATTTTTCCTTAAGATGGGAAAAAGCAATGGATTGCAATTTGGTGCTGTCTTGGTAGCATTGCTCATTAGTTGGAAAGATTCTACCATACTCACCTTTTGCTATTTACTGATATATTCTTGATCAAGCCCTCATAGGGGTTTTGAATGTGTCTCTTTTCTCCAAGACAAAGGAAGAACCCAACCAGTGTATACCTTCAGTATATGTGACTGTGTGTATATATTGATAGAGAGATAGACACTGAATCCATTGTGGCTATGATATTTACCAGTTTGGGTAAATTATCTAATCTGAAATTTGTGTTGTAAATTTTTAGAGCAGTAAGACACAATGTGGAATTCATGTCTTTTTAATATTGAGTAATGGCCTTATGGCTTCTGGGATAAGTGCCAAGAAAATAAAAGATAGTCTTCTATGAATAAGTCACCATTTTCCCTACTTAATTTAAGGGAAGCTACACACAGAACCTTAGGGTTGCAGCTTTGGGCTGATTTCCTCATGGCCTGACCACAGAACTGAGCCTTAAAATATATCCAGTTGTAAACAGGTACAAAAGGTTCTTACTGGGTGGTAGCAGAGTGGGTGCTTTTTGCTTCATTTGGTTTACTTAACTTTATTTTCCAGCTTTTTATAATGAACATGGATTTATTCAGTAATTAGGTGAAATAATTAGGTGTAAATCATTATAACAATAATTTATGTTTGCATGGAACTTTTTAAGTTAAAAACATGTTTTTACTTGACCTTTGTCTGTCCCTAGACAGTGAGGCTGTCTGGGAATAGATTGTGGGGCTCAGGGACAGAGGGAGTTGGCCATCTGGATTCATGCCTATCTGGATACTTTCTTGTCTTAAATGATCTGAAATAGCATGGCCGTACTGTACAACTTTCTTGATTAATTGCTCTCCTTGGAGATTCTAGCAAATATTTGCCTTAATTAAAAAAAAAAGAAGTTAATTTCTAGCATCTTCCTAATGGTCAAAGCAAGACTTTCCAAGTATTTGGAAAAGGATTAGAATGAGCGTGTGGAATCTAAAGCGTCTCCTCAACATCTTTGGCATGCCCCAAGGAAAATACAATTAATCTTCTTTCTCCCAGAGATTAAGGTAAATAGGCCTTTTCTTGAAGGATATAATGTGCTTCCAGTATGCTCCCTTCCAAAACTCATGTAGTGCACTCTAAGATTAGATACTAAATTGTAATTTCAGTTCTGTGTGACCCAGGGCAATTCACTTTACTTCTTTGCCTCCATTTCTTATCTATACTGTGGGATGACAAAATCTTCTTTTGTCAGGGACAGGGATTATTATGAGGAAGAAGTTTGATAAAATGCCTGGGAGTAGCTTGATTTCCTATAGGAAATAGATTAGATAAATCCTGTAGTAATCATGATTAGAGGGGAATTTATTTTAGCATGTAGCACAGTGAGCCATTAGGTGCCCTGATAAACTTCTAATTATATTCTTCACAAATCTTGAGGCTATCTTCCCGTATCCACCAGAGGATGTTTCCTTCCACCCAGATAAGTTTGAAATATGGTCCATTATTGCCTCACATTTTCTTACTGTTCACTGGTGTTCTCAAGCTCATCCTTGTACCCAGAGCCACTTCTTAGGAGGAAACTAAGGGAAGGGGAGGGAAGAATTCATGATGGGTGAGACGTGCCCGCCATCTTTGCGTCTGTATCCAGACAGTGTCTTCATCAGGACGCTTCAGTTCTCTTAATGCAGTTAAACTTTCCATTAATTGCTACTGTTTTATGCATGCTGAGCTTGGGAGTCAGTTGAATTTCCCTTTCTTACCACAGAAAGTTCTGGCAAACCAGGCTAGTGCTTGTAAAAAATGTTTTCTTAAACTCTCTATCCAGGACTTAATTTTATCTCATATATGTTATTTCCTAGCCCTTGCCTATCAAGGTCTTTTTGGATTTTGATTTTATTATCCATCATTAATAGCATTTGAGAATTTGCCAGGCATTTAACAAGTTTCTGATGGAAATGTTGAAGAGGTTGGAGCCAAGTATTGAACAAGCATGCAACTAGAAGCTTCTGATCATGTTTTATTTATTTATATAGTGCTGACTGACATCCAGGCACTGTTCTAAGGGCTTTAGTTTCATAAACAACCCAGTGAGGTGCTACTGTTATACTCCTTCTACAGATAAGGAAACTGAGGCATGGAGAGGTCAGTTTCATGGATCAATACTGTGAATATGGTCATTCGATCACCCAACTTTCCTAAAATCCAATCTTTTCATGAGGATATTATGAGAGATTTTTATCTAATGCTGTTTCAAAATGAAGATACCATCCCAATTTACCTGCCTAGAAATACCTTCTCCCCCTGAAACTTGCCAGAAAAATGAGGTTAAGTAGATGAGACTTGATCTTGAAGAACCTGTATCAGTACCTAGTTGTTACCATCTTCTTTTTGAAGTGCTGGAGATAGAAAAGTAGTTAATAGCCTGCTTAAGATTCTCTCTATCCCTCTCCCTCTGACCCTCCCTTACTCTCTTTCTCTTTCAAAAAAAAAATTCGTTTCAGATATTCTTTTTTTATTTTGCTCTAATTATAGTTTTGCTAAACTCAACTGTTACTGTCTAATCAATATTTTTCCAGTATTAGAACTTAGTTGCTTCATTTTATATCTCAATTTATTTCTTTTTTATTAATAGGCTAATTCAATATTTCATTTGATTGACACTGTGGAGTATGGGCTTGTAATGAAAACAATAAGAGTTCTACAGAGCAGTTTATAAGTGTATAATACCTTCCAGCAGGCTCTAATCCTGTCCTGCTAATCCAATTTGTGTTTAAGTAGCTCCTTCATGTCAAGGATGGCACTAACAGCTCACCTTCCCAAGTATGGATGATGAAAAGACTGTCTCCATACCCCTCTTATCTTTTTCTTTTCATTGTTAAATGCATGAGGAGATATAGGACTGCATAAGCCACTGCTTGCTGGGACACAGTGAAAATAAGCCAAGTAAGGCAGAAATTTCTGGTGAATCTCCATGACACTTGGGCAACACCAAGAAAGTAGGAGTGGAATAAAGAGAGACAGGATTCCAGGACTGCTATTTTAGTTGAGTAAATATTTAAGGAAATATTTAAATATATTTAATATGTAAGTTTAAAGATGTAAATTTAGATACTCAATACTCAGGCACTGTGACAAGGAGAGGAACCAAGACGATTGCATGATCCCCAACATGGAGGACTCAAAGAGTGGTGGTGAGACACGCAAAATGTAAATAATTATAATCTAACCAGATAGGTCTATAAGAACATATATTTTTTATTACCATTTGGTTCTAAGTATTTTTTTAAATGTTAATTTATTTTGAGAGAGAGAGACAAAGAGTACACACATGTGCAGTGGAGGGAGGGGCCGAGAGGGAGACACAATCCTAAGTGGGTCCATGCTGTCAGCACAGAGGCCGACTTGGGGCTCAATCCCACGAACCCTGGGATCATGACTTGAGCCGAAACCAAGAGTTGGACACTTAAATGACTGAGCCCCAGGTTCTAAGTACTTTTTAATTTGCATTTTGATCTCTTGCTTGAGCCAGGAGATACTAAAGAGTGCTTCCCAAACTCCCTGTGGTGAAGAACCAATTTGGTTATTTTTATTTGTTGTTGTTACTTTATTTCATTTTTAAGCATTTGTAATCTATTGCAGATGGATACTTTTATAAAATACAAAAAAAATGAATTTCTAGAAAAATTAAATGTTGCTTGGATGTCATAGCATTGTCGAGTACTATGGAAGTTTCTAAATTATTACCCACCCATTTCATACTTACCTCCTAGTGTCATGGTCATGATCAGAGTTTGTGGACCCAGAGTGGTCTGCAAACCACAGTTTGAGTAGCAGGGACTAAGAATTTTTAAATTTTCAAGCATATGAGAGATGTCTTATTTATTCTTCTATTGCTTACCTCTATTGCATGATGAATAGAGAAGGTGATTTGAATGGTGCTGATTTTTAAAAATTTGTTGAGTTCTGGGGTGCCTGGGTGGTTCACTTGGTTAAGCATCTGACTCTTGGGTTTAGCTCAGGTCGTGATCTCATGATTCATGATTTCAAGCCCTAAGTCAGGCTCTGTGTTGACAGTACAGAGCCTACTTGCAATTCTCTCTCTCCCTCTTTCTGTCTGCCCCTCCCCTGCCCACTCTCTCTGTCTCTCTAAAAAAGAAAGGAAAGGAAAGGAAAGGAAAGGAAAGGAAAGGAAAGGAAAGGAAAGGAAAGGAAGGAAGGAAGGAAGGAAGGAAGGAAGGAAGGAAGGAAGGAAGGAAGGAAGGAAGGAAGAAATTTGTTGAGTTCTGCTTTACATGAGCCATTTTTGTAACTGTTCCATGTGTGCTTAAGAAAAATGTGTTGTTTCTGTTTAGTAGACTAGAGTTCTATGTATTTTTCCATTAGACCGAACTTGTTAATTATGTTGTTCAAATGTCCAAATCTTTACTGACTTTTATGTGCTTGATATATCAATAAGTGAGAAGCTAGTTGAAATTTAGCCTCCAGTAGAGAATTTACCAGTCTCCCCCTATAGTTCTATCAATTTTTGCTGCTGGTAGTTTGAGCCTATGTTATTGGGTATATAAAAATAAGAATTATTATATCTTCCTTTTATATTGAATCATTTATAATTATGCACTGACCTTCTTTATCCTCTAAAATGCTTTTGCTTCAAAGTTTCTGTGGTCTGGGGCACCTAGCCAGTTAAACAACCCACTCTTGATTTTGGCCCAGGTCATGGCTCATGGTTGTGAGATTGAGCCCTGGGTCCACTTTGCACTGAGAGTATGGAGACTGCTCAGGATTCTCTCTCTCCCTTTCACTCTGCCCCTCCCCCACTTACACATGCTTGTGTGCACATTCTCTCTCTCACTCTCTTTCTCTCAAAATAAATAAATACACATTAAAAATAAATAACATTTCTTGGTCTGATATAAATACACCATGTTTCTTTTGGTTAGCATCTGCCCAGTGTATTGTTTTTAGCCTTTTGCTTTCAACCTTTCCATATCGTTATGTTTTAAATATGTCTCCTATTGTTTTTAAAATTTTTATACCCATGTGGACAATCTGTGTCTTCTAACTGGAACATTAATCGACTTATTTTTTTTTTTTTAAGTAATCACTACACCCAACACAGGGCTCAAAGTCTCATGACCCCAAGATTAAGAGTCACATACTCTTCCAACTGAGCCAGCCATGCGCCCCTTCACTTATGTTTAATGTAGTTACTGATAAATTTAGATTTATTTTTTTTTTAACGTTTATTTATTTTTGAGGCAGAGACAGAGCATGAATGGGGGAGGGTCAGAGAGAGGGAGACACAGAATCTGAAACAGGCTCCAGGCTCTGAGCTGTCACCACAGAGCCCGACGCGGGGCTCAAACTCACAGACCACGAGATCATGACCTGAGCCAAAGTCAGCCGCCCAACCGACTGAGCCACCCAGGTGCCCCAATAAATTTAGATTTAAATATACCATTACTTTTTGCCCTATTTTTCTCACTTATTTATTTTCTCATCTTTTCTGCCTTTTAAAGATAATTTTACTTTTTTGGTTTGTTTTCTTACTCCATGTTCTTCTTTTCATTTAGAACTTATGACTGTATTTCTAACTTTTATTGGTTACTCTTGAAATTTTACCAGGGTACTTAATGAAGCCTAAAATTTACCTGTTAATTCTTGTTCCTGGACAACACAAGAATTTTAGAAAACTTTAAATCCAGTCATCTCCCTTACAATTAATGCTATTTTTGCTTAGTATTTCAATTATATCTTTTTAATCACACAAATTTCATATTATTACTATCATTATTTTATATATACAATTTTTATTTAAATTAACCTATATGCATTTTTTAAATATTTGTTCATTTTTGAGAGAGACAGTGTGCATACGCATGTGCACATGAGCAGGGGAGGGGCAGAGAGGGGGGGACAGAGGATCTGAAGTGAGCTCTGCACTGACAGCAGAGAGTCCAATGTGGGGCTTGAACTCACCAACCAGGAAATCATGACCTGAGTGAAGTCAGATGCTTAATCGACTGAGCCACCCAGGCACCCTGAGATTAACCTGTGTGTATATATTATCACTTCTTTACCTCTCTCATTATTCCTTCTTTTACATTTCAGACCTTATTTCCAGGTCATCTTTCTTTCTCCTGATGTGCCCCCTTCAGAATTTCCCTATAGCAAAGGTTTGTTGATGGTGAACTCACGGTTTTTATTTATTTGAAAATGTCTTTGTTGTTTGGCTAAATAGAGAAATCTGGATTGACAGTTATTTTCTCTCAGAACTTTGAAGATATTATTTCATTATCTTCTCATTTCTCTTGTTGCTATTGGGAATGCCACTGCCAGTCTAAAAACGAGGTTACTTGCCTCTTCTTCTTTGGCTGCTTTTTTTTTTTTTTTAATGTTTATTAATTTTTGAGAGGGAGACAGAGCACGAGCAGGAAGGGGCAGAGAGAGAGGGAGACCCAGAATCCGAAGCAGGCTCCAGGCTCTGAGCTGTCGGCACAGAGCCCAACGCGGGGCTCAAACTCCCGAGCCGTGAGATCATGACCTGAGCTGAAGTCGGACACTCAACCGAGTGAGTCACCCAGGTGCCCCTTCTTTGGCTGCTTTTAAGATCTTCTTGTCTTTGGTGTACTGAAGTTTACTAAAATAATGATGAGATGTTGGCTTATTCCTCCTTCCCTTCTTTCTCCTTTTCCTTCCTTTACTAAGTATAAGTTGTTTTTCCTATGTTTATGGATTCATGTCTTTTATCAGTTCTATAAAATTTCCACCATTAACAATTCAGATGGTGCTTCTATTCCAGTGTTTCTATTCTTTCCTTCAGAGATGCCAAGTAGACCTATTTAAGAGCTTTTCATTCTATCCTCCTCGTTTCTTAGTGTCTTTTCACATTTTCTGTCTTTGTATCTGTCTATGCTACACTGCTGGTTAGTTCTTCATATCTTACCAACACTACTAATTCTCTTCAGTGTGTTTTATCTATTTTATGTATCCTCTGAGTTTTTAATTTTAATTGTTATAATTTTCCTATATAGAAGTTCTATTTGATTTTTTTTCATACCTACTTGGTATATTCTGAATCTATTTCAATTATTTTGCCTTTAAATCACGTTTTGTTGTTCACTGATTCATACTCATGATATGAACCCATCCATATTGATAGGAATTATTCTTGGGAATCCTAACGGCCTAGAGTGGGAAGGTTTTCCTTCAAGGATAATTTGTGTTTACTTTTGCTGGGAGTCAGGGATATTACTGATTTGAAGCCTCAATTTGTTCTCCCCCACTTTACAGTGATTTCAGACTTAGTATCCTGATACTAGGTCTGATACAGGTATTTAGTTCCAAGCTTTCTTATTTTTCTGACGTTTCGTAAATCAGAAGTTAACTCAGTTTTGTTGTTGTAGTTGTTTTACATTGGCCTCTGGAAAATTCCCTTAACGTTCTTATGAGCCCAGCAATGTATTAAAAAGTACTTTTATTGAAATGTATCCATTTTATGGTTGGATGGCTCTTTAGAGAATGTCGTTTGCCATATTACCAAAGTAAAGTACCCATCCTTTAAAAATTTTATCGGGGCCCTTGGGTGGCTCAGTCGGTTAGGCATCCAACTTCGGCTCAGGTTATGATCTCACAGTTTGTGAGTTTGAGCCCCACATCAGGCTCTGTGCTGACCACTCAGAGCCTGGAGCCTGCTCTGGATTCTGTGTCTCCTTCTCTCTCTCCCCTTCCTCCACTTGTGTTCTGGCTGTCTCTCAAAACTAAATAAACATTTTTAAAAATTTAAAAAATGTTTAAATTATAAACTTGAAAAGAATCTAAGTCTAAACTTAATTAAACTTAAATTATAAACTTGAAAAGCCTAAAATTCATTTTTACACATAAAAAGTCGAATAGTTTTGAAATAAAGCAGCCCCTAAACATCATTCCATTTCTCCTCTCCAGAGGCAGTGCATTTTATCTCTTCTAGCTTATTCTTGTGGCATTTATTTCCCTATGTCTAAGTGATACACTTCTTGACTTATTTTTTCAGTTTCAGGCATGATATTGACTCCTTGCTATAGGATTTACCCGCACCACCACCACCCTTAATACTATATGTGAATTTCCTCATCCCTCAATTATCCAATAAAATTATATATAACTTTTATAAGATTAGTATCTAGTGTAAAAACTATTTGGAGTTTATGTAGCAGTAAGCTGATTACCTTTTTTCTCTGCCAACCTGTTGTTTACCCTGAAGTTTGTAATTATTTTTTTTTCCTCTGATTTCGTTTTGTATTCAGTTCTCACTAATTCAAAACTCACCTCTTCACTAATTATCTAAATCTTTTCTAAATATGTTCAGAAGCATTCAGTATTTTGTTTCATCTTTTTGGGGAAATGTCTCCTTTTGTCTTCTGATCCCTTATAGTTGTTCCTGAGAGAAAGTTCCCTTCTGAAGGACAAAAGCAACTTATATGAACATAGTATCATTTTGTTTTTCTAATTTGATTTGTAAGTAGTGGAGATGTGTTAGGATTTATGGTCATGTGGGGTCTTTACTTAGCCTTTAAGAAGCCAAAGAAGGGCTGAATTGTAATTTAAGGAAGGCCTTTCTGTGGGAACCTAAGGTAATAAAATCTGGGATGTCACTTGTGGGCGCCTTGATTTGATACCAGCAGCCCAGTTCAGTGGAAAGGGTAGGGGATTTGGCACCAGAAAACATATTGAAATGTCCTAATTTTAACACTATCTGACCAGGAAACTCAAGTCTCAAATTTCAAGAACCTCTGTGTCCTTATCTGGCCCCTGAGATACGCGGTAATGAAACCTGCACCACATACCACAAGACCAGCTGTGAGGCTCAAATAGAAAAGCACTTTGTAAACTCTCGAGTGCTATATAAATATTTGTTTAAGTAGTGGTATCATTCTTAAAGGAATAAAATTTAGAAAATTTAGAATAGATAGCATATTCCTTAAGATGACTTTTTCACATAGAAGAATGTAATTTGACGGTTAAGAACACAGATATTAGAGTCATACTGCCTATATCTGGATTCTGGTAACATCTTGTCCTAATAGTGTGACCTTAAGCAAATTACTCTACTTCTCTGTGCCTCAATTTTCCCTCTGTAAGCACTGTATGAGTGTTTGGTAAATATCTAAAGAGCAATTGTCGTAACTATACTCCTGGCCAAGGGCCTGATGCATCAATTCAAGTTTCCTTATAATGCCAAGTTTCACTGGTATTGATTCACACCTTAGATTCTTGATTTTTGTAGGGTAATATAGGTCCCAGGTAGGTTTTTGCTCTAGATGTGATGGAGTTTGCTAATTTTGCTATTTTTTTAAACCTTCCTCTAAAAATGGTAGACAGGGCACCTGGGTGGCTCAGTTAAACAGCCAACTCTTGATTTTGGCTCAGGTTATGATCTCCCAGTTTGTGAAATTGAGCCCCACATGAGGCTCTGCAATGACAGTGTGGAGCCTGCTTGGGATTCTCTCTCTCTCCCTCTCCGTCTCCCTCTCCGTCTCCCTCTCCGTCTCCTTCTCCGTCTCCTTCTCCGTCTCCTTCTCCGTCTCCCTCTCCGTCTCCCTCTCCGTCTCCATCTCTCCCTCTCTACTCCTCCCCTGCTCACCCTCACTTTCTCTCTGTCTTTTTTTTTTTTTTAATTTTTTTTTTCAACTTTTATTTTTATTTTTGGGACAGAGAGAGAGAGAGAGAGAGAGAGAGCATGAACGGGGGAGGGGCAGAGAGAGAGGGAGACACAGAATCGGAAGCAGGCTCCAGGCTCTGAGCCATCAGCCCAGAGCCTGACGCGGGGCTCGAACTCACAGACCTCGAGATCGTGACCTGGCTGAAGTCGGACGCTTAACCGACTGCGCCACCCAGGCGCCCCTCTCTGTCTTTTAAATAAATAAACATTTAAAAACGGCAGATAGATAGGGGTGCCTGGGTGGCTCTGTTGGTTAAGCTTCCGACTCTTGATTTCAGCTCAGGTCATGATCTAGCATGAACTTGCGAGTTCGAGTCCCATGTCAGGCTGCTCACTCACAATGCGGAGCCTGCTTGGGATTCAAATCTTTCTTTTTCTTTCTGCCCCTTCTCTGCTCTCTCTCTCACTCTCTCAAAATAAATAAATAAACTTAAAAGAAATACAAAATAAATAAAAATGGTAGACAAAGAAAAGACTCTAGAGACAAAAATAACACGTTTTCTCTCTAGTTCCCTCACAGATTTCTTAACACTAGGTGGCTAGAGACAACTCTCCTAGGAATATCTCACTTATTTTTTTCTTAGGAAGCCAGAGAAGAGATTCTCTTTCTTGAGCAGCTAAGTAGTAAATTTTTACTTTGCATTTCTGTGCTGGGTACTTGAACAGTTTTTGGCAGAAAGGGAGTAAGAAAATGGTAAAGAAAAGTATCCAAATCTGCCTGTGAGGGCTGGGCCCCGTGAGAATGGTTAGAGCAAGGGAGATCTAGGCTGTGGTCTGTGTCCAGAAAGACCCGTTTACAATGACATTCTCCATTATGGGAAACAGAAGGAGGAGGACTGTCACAGAGCCTCCCTCAGCAGACTGTCGAGGTGAGCCCCTGGTTGGGGATTGGAACAGAGGCCCCCTTCCCCACCACTTGCTCTGCTTGCCATAGGACCTAGGACTTACAGGAGGATCCTCCTGTCAAAGCTGCCCACCATCGCAAAAAGCAAGAGGAAGCCATTTGCCTTCTAAGCAATAGCCAGTGCCTCAGAAGCCCCATAGGATCATTCTATGAGGCCATCTTCTTTGAATGCTTCTGCTCTCTCTATCCACCTTGGGTATCAGGACACATGTGAGGCCTAAAGGAAGGTTAGTGGTTGTGATGGAGACAACAATTGGGGGCAACACTGCAAAGGCAAGAGGAGTGCAATTGTGTCCCCAGCAGCGAGCCACTTTCTAAGTTCTCTTCACAAGCAGTAATTTAAAAAGCACTCCTCATCACTTGTCAGACTGCAGAACCCGGGAGTCATTGCATTTGCCAGTATGAGTTGCTCATTAAGAAACCCCAAATATCAATCAAGGTCATTGGCTTATTATCATTTGAGAAATAGAAATGCGATTTCCTGACAGTCATTTAAAGCCAGTTAACTTTTGAGTTCCTCCGTAATGCCTTTAATTGTCATACGGATGGAAGATCCTTTTCTACCCCAAATGCACATATTCTGGCTAATCTATGCTTTCTCATTTGGCTTCTTTTCGTGCACAAGTGTGTATGCACACACACACACACACACACACACACACAAGTTCACAGACACCAAACTCCTATTTGTACTTACAGTAAGCACACACAAATCCACTTGGCTAAATTCTATACCTCCGTGCTGTTACTTCGGTTGAAATAAATTCGTAGAGTAGTGAGGTATATCCTCCCCACAGGGAGAAAGCTAACTGATGTGCAAAGAATGATTAAATGTATACAGGGGTGTGGGGAACTCACTCTTCTTCAATAGGGGTGGGAAATTGGGATGGAAGGCTCCTCTCCCAGGGGCTGTGCCTTTAGTAAAAGACTTGAGAGCTTGGGAGATTTCTTCAATAGGAATTGGGGTATCTGTGAGTCTTTTTGGAACAGTATGGAAAGCTGAACTGTGCTTAGGAACTCTGCAAGGTGTTTTTGATCCTTAAACGTTCTGATATAAAAACCTATCCAGGTTTTCATAAAAGTAGTAAAGTGTTTTCAGTCTTTTATCAATCCCTTCATGCCCTTAAATAACCTTTCCCCTTTTGTGGAGTAATTGCTCTAACCTCCCCCCAAAAAACCCTGACCTTCCCCCCCCACCCCTCATTGTTTATTCTTCAGAACAGGTTCTTCATAATGCAAGGATTCAAATATCTCTATTAGGGTCATAATCATCAGCAATTTCCATTTAATGAACTCAACAAAATCTCTTTACAAAGAAATGTAGGCTTCAAATCACCAGTTACGTCTTTTCCTGCAATTCCTAGGAATCCAATTAAATAAGACAGTATCATATATAATATGATATACCTGACTATGGAAAGCCCAAGCCTACAACAGATCTTTGAGCATAAAATTAAGATTGAAAGAAAGGAACCAAGTTTAAATGAGCTAAAACTTTATAAAAGTAGAAACTATAGTCATTTCCTCCAAAATGAAGTAAGATATAACTTGGAATCTATAGTGAAAATCATTAAACATGCTTATTCCAAATTTAGCTACCAATTAAAATCTCTTCTTTTTTATCAAGGAGCCACAGGTGATTTTCACAAAATAAACCCAGGAGGTTTCAGTTTGCTAAATCTCTGTGACTAAAGAACTGAGTACACATAGCTACCACCAAAATGAAGGGGATACAACATGAAATTTTGCAGCACAACATACTTGGTATCAAAAAATCGTGTATTTTTCAAGTTTTCTTATTTCAGTGGCCACAATTTGTAAGTATTAAATACCACTATATTTTCTTTTTAAAAATTTTTTTTTAATGTTTATTTTTGAGAGAGAGAGAGAGAGAGAGACAGATTGCAAGTGGGGAGAGGGGTGGAGAGAGAGGGAGACGCAGTATCTGAAGCAGGATCCATGCTCTGAACTGTCAGCACAGAGCCTGATGCAGGGCTCGAACTCATGAACCGTGAGATCATGACCTGAGCTGAAGTCGATTGAGCCACCCAGGTGCCCCCCCCACCATATTTTCAATAATAAATTAGTGGGTATATTTTAAGGCATAATTTAACATTTTGATTTAGAGAGGTGATTAAGAATTAATATACTTTTGCCATGTATTTTTAAATACACCAGAGCTTCTCAGGATGATGATAACTTAATTCTTATTCAATACCTGCTGTGTAGGTTCGGGAAGATGGTGTTTTAATGGGAAAAGAAAAGTAAAGTGTGGCTTGTCAGAGGCAAATGTCAAGTCAAAAATTAACCCAAGGCATTACCTGCCTCTCTAATAAAGATAGGCTGCCTGTTTCAGATATGTTTTTGCAACTTTTTCCCATTTGATCAATTGTGCTAGCCATTCAGGGGTCATGAATTAACCTCCAGAAGTTAGCAGTTGTGCCCTGAATTTCCACCTAAATCTAGTCTAAAAAGCACATATTCTCGGGAAAAGTATTGATTAGCTCTAGATAACTACACTGAAAAGACCTTCCTAGACATGTGTCAGAAGAGCAAAAGCCTAGAGAGAAAGATGAGCCAGGGAGCTGGCCTAAGATGAAAGTAGGCTTTGCAAAGATGCCTCAAGTTTTTCCAGTAGAGGATGAATTCTTAGAGCCTCCCAGGATAGAAAAATGAAGCTAAGATTGAACCCCAGTAAGCTTTTCAACTAAGCCATTCATCCACATCATCTAATCACCTTTCCCTAGTAGCAGGGGAAGGCTGATGATCTGGCCCAACTGCTACAGGGTATGAGAATGTCAAGAGCTTCTCTTTCCTGGAGCTGTGGATGGCTAGATACATGGGGGGAAGGAACGTAGGAAAGTAGAGCCAATAAATGGAAGGAAGTTCCAAGTAGCCTGTCAAAGCAAAGGATCCTGAAGTGAGTATGAAGCACCCAAGTTTGGAGTCAAGATACGAGAGAACTCCCATTGGTCAGGAACTCCCACTGTCTAGGCTGGGAGCTATTACTGAGTTTCTCCACATTTCCCCTAGAGACATACTCCACATATCAGCCATCAGTTCTGAGAGTCAGCCATCAGTTCTGAGGGTCAGAGCAGGGATGGGAATTATCAGAAGTCCGTCCTGAGTTCTACTTGGATTCTGGATTTTGGTCCATTCCTGGGCCAAAAAGGCAGTTATCTACAATCATTCTTTCTGGTCTCTGCCCTAGGAGGAATGAGCCTTGGTGCTGGCCATGGTGCTGAAGGTGGTGTAGGAACAATTCTAGAGAACATTTAGAACATTCCTGTGTGCCAACACTATTTCTAAGTCTTTGCATGGATTCCCTCATTTCAGGTTCACAGCACCTCTGTGGAAGTGGTGCTATTATTCGCATTGACAGATAAGGAGAGTGGAATACAGAGAGGTTAACAAACTTGCCCAATGTCACAAAGCCAATAAGTGGGGAAGCCAGGTAGTCTACACCCTAGAGCTTCACTTGTGGCCACTACATTTGCTAATGAAAATTATTATCAGAGCCATGCAGAACTTACCAAATTTTCACTTGTCCAAGTCTTGTCCAAGCAGAAGCAAGCTATGGTTCCCTATCTCAAGTTGCCAGAGAGGCTGCTGTGGTTTGGCATCTTGGAGAGCCAGACACAGCAGTGAAGACTGGTTGGGTGCACAGAAAGAGTGGCTCACTTACTCCATCATAACGGTCATTACGCCTTAATGTACTGACTTGTTCCACACCTGCTTTCCTGATAGACTCAACTATGTGCAGAGGGTGCCAGTGTATCCCAACAGCTTACCCCGGTGCTTGGTACATAGTAGGTACTCAGCAAACGTTTGATGAATACATGCATTACATGTGATCAATATATATAATGATGACACATGCACCATTTCAACATTAATAGAAGCACCGTAAACTTGTTAAAATATGAAAAAAAAAAGATAGAAACACTGTGTTGTGGAAAATATAGTCTCTTTGTATTTTGTATTTGTCATGCTCCATCTTGGGAGTTATGTGAAGTTTGGAATGCGTCTTAATCTCTTATAGATGCATCTATACAGACAAATGAAACGAAGACCTAAGGTCATGATTTGGACAGTTTGAATGCTTAAACACATGTATGATTGAACTTTTGTTATATGTTAGATTTGGGATCTTGTGCTGTATTTGAGATTTGGAGTTTTATAGTATCTCAGGAAGGTAGTTCCTATTGACATGAAAATAACTCTGAAGTGTATGAGTGTTCTGTTGTAACAGTTTGTAGTGGCAATTACAGCATATTCCAACCAAATTTCCCATTTTGAAGCCTGTTTGTTGTTTGATTTTTGTCAAACCATATTTTTGTCGTGTTGTATTAACATGCAGAAGATTTCCATATCTGTCATGGTAACTCTTTCCCAGCACGCGTGTGTTTTTAAACAACACTCCACAGCTGAGCTCTTGGAGGACCGGCCTATTTTGACAGCTCCCCTTAGTCCGTGTATCACCAAGCTCATTCTCTGCCAATATGTTTCACATGATTCTCTGGACATGTGTAGCGCACTTGTGCAACTTGCAAACACCCATACATTATTACAATAATAATTGGGTTTTGATGCAACTGGAACTCAGTACTACCAAGCTGCCAGCATTTCCTTTTGGCTACCAGTACTAGGCAGGAAAATTATAGTCTAACTGTCTTCCTGTTTATTGATAAACAAAGTGGCCAGCCCAGCAATGGAGCCTGATTAGCAGTTTGCACCCTTTGTGAAAGGATAAACAGAACCCTACTGTTTTCTGTGTTTGACTGCAATTTGCATCTTTAAAGAGGTTGGACTGCCCTGAGATTCATGTTCAACTTCCGAGTGCCTGAATATTCTTTGATATGTTACATGTCAGCCTCCTTGTTTTCTTCTCCTTCATCTTGAAACAATATTTGCCAGCATATCTTTGTTCCCATCTGGCCAACCATAAGCTTCCTGAGTCACCTGTCTGAAGGAGGAGGAAGGAGGGTGGTGGGAGAAATATGTCTCTGTTTCACCACACTTGAATTTTGCATTCCCAGAAGGCCCTTTAATGCCAACTCAACTCCATTTTTGAAGAGAGGATAATATAGGAATGAAGAGGCAAAGACAAAAGGAAATCTGATTACCACTCTTGCTGGCCCACAAGATCATTTTTTTTTTAATATATGAAATTTATTGTCAAATTGGTTTCCATACAACACCCAGTGCTCATCCCAAAGGATGCCCTCTTCAATACCCATTACCCACTCTCCCCTCCCCCCCACCCCCCATCAGCCCTCAGTTTCACAAGATCATTTTGAGGGCCCTTTGCCTTCCCTTATCTTCACCCATCCTCCAAAAAATGCCCTCCCCTTTGTAAAGTGAAATACGCTATTAGCCTCCACCTCAAATTTGGTGTAGTATTCTATTCTGAAATTAATTTGAACCTAATTAGATTCTTTAAATATTAATAGAACAAATAGTTGGCTCCCCCATAACTATTTTCAAATGAAAGAAATGAAGATCATTTTAACTTGAATTTGCATGATGAAAAAGGGAGCATTAGTAAACATGGATTAATCTGTTTAAGTACATTTTTCCCATAGTCCTTACCATATATAAACATTTATTCTGCCTTAGAGATATTGCATGATTGGACCCATGAGACTGGTTCTCCACTGAACAGTTTCCTTTTAAAACTTCAAAAGAAATATTATATATTTAATGGAGGTGTAGTATAGTTAGAAATGAATTGTACCTCAGCTATTTTGTTAATGCCAATAGGGATTAAATTCGATTTTATAGCTGTTGTAGAAGTCTATTTGGTAGCTAACAAGTGGGATTTTTAAATCCTGGAAAACATAATCCTATTATAAAACAGGCAGCTGAATTAACATTACCCAGGAAGGTTCTCTTCATGGATTAGCATTTTTTGACAATAACAAAGAAAATCATCAAATTCTATGGGGATATTACATGCTTTTCTCAAAAGTCAGAACAGCGAATTGGGGAAAAAGAGCAAGATAAATGACCAAACATGCTATTACTTAGATTGTTTCTTTTGAAGAAGAGCAGTGGATGCTGGGAAGTACAGCTGAGTGTGGCCTTGTCTGTAATAATGGCACATGCTCTGGAGTTGAAAACGTGGCCTTGCTGATTTATGTGTTGGTGCTGTACCTTCAGTTGTTCGTATTTACATCAGTAATTCTCTACTCCTGGTTTCCTTGTGTGGTCACCAAAGGGCAAAACAGTCACTATGAACCAGAGTCTGTGAATTAAAATACAAGTTGGTGATGGAATAAATACTACTTCCTGTGAAATTAAGAATACTCCTCCAGTTATTATTAGAGCCTAGAATCTGAGAATTCTAGAGCTGGAAATGACCTTGACATTTCTTTTCTTTCACTTTTATAGTTTTATTCTAAGTTTTAAACACCACAAAAAGATGAATCTCAATCTCTTTCATATACACTCGTACACACTGCATGCATACACATCTATACTTAGCGTGGATAGGTGGACTTTTTTTCTGAAGAAGAACCTTTCTTCTTTGGTTTTGGCTTGTAGTGAGGCTTATTATTAGAGCTTACAGGACTTGCCAATTTTCATTTGCATGGCTATCATCTTAGCAGATAATCACATGGGTTTCAATCATGGCATATCATAGTGTTAGATAATTGCACAGGCATAATCACATGTGGGTCTGGAGTAAGTCATCACATGGGCATCAATTCCATCTGTAGGGAGGAAGGTAAATTGCATTAGAGGGGCGCCTGGGTGGCGCAGTCGGTTAAGCGTCTGACTTCAGCCAGGTCACGATCTCGCGCTCCGTGAGTTCGAGCCCCGCGTCAGGCTCTGGGCTGATGGCTCAGGGCCTGGAGCCTGTTTCCGATTCTGTGTCTCCCTCTCTCTGCCCCTCCCCCGTTCATGCTCTGTCTCTCTCTGTCCCAAAAATAAATAAACGTTGAAAAAAAAAATTAAAAAAAAAAAATTGCATTAGAAGCAGGAAAGGGCGTGCCTTCGTGGCAGATAATTGAACAGGTACCAATCACCTTACGTTTTGAGGTACATAATCCTGTGCATATCTACTGCCTGTACTAATGGTGATAATCACATGCATATCAATTACATTAACACCTTTGTCTTCTCATAAGGGTTTACACATGAAGCAATCATGTCATGTGTTTGCTTATATTGGAGAAGAGGACTGGTGTCCGGGTGGCTTGGTGGGTTGAGGAAGCAGTGCCATCCACACCCAAACGCTGGAAAGTCCAGGATGAGAGCCATTTGAGACTCTTATTTTACGTCTTTATCTCCTGCAAGAGCAGAAATACTGGGAAGAATGTGAATGGATATAGAGGACATTTGTGATTTGCTACTGAGCATCCATTTCTCCTTTTTCAGAGATTGGCTTCTGGTTTCTGTTCCCAGCCCGTGTGGGCTGAGTGTGGCTTCAGCGCCCTCCCCGCCTCTTGGAGTCAGGGGTTCAGGGATAACCAATCCGTGGGTTGCATTCTTCTTGCTGCAGAGATTGGTTCAGGCCAGGACACGTGATTTTTGCCAGTCAGAGTGAATCTAGGAACTTACGTGGAACAAAGGGGCAGGAGTTCTTTTTTGCTGGATATTACTGGGGCAGAGGCGAACCTGGTGCTGGAGCAGGCATCAGATCTGGGTAGCCCATTGTGTCTAGGGTCCGCCACGTGGAGCCAGAAATGAAGCCTCTGTAGAGATATCAGGACTGAGAGGCGGAGAAGAACCCAGCCCTAAGGCATTTTCTGATTCCAGAAATCCCTGACCTGAAAATACCTCTCTAAGCCGGTAAAGTCCCTCTGGGACTAAACCTGTGGGAGATGGTTTTCTGCCCCTTTTTTCAGAGATCCCTAACTGATAGAATAAATTTATCAGATCTTTTCCTGAGAACAAGTGTTCTTGGAGAAGGAGCTGCTCGCAGGGAGCAAGTGAGGGCTGGGGAGGGGTTTGATTTAGCACCAGTCACTATGGCCTCAGCCTACATTGGAGGGCCATAGCCTGCTGGCCCTGAGCATCTGAGCTCAAGTTGTGAGGAAGGTTTATTAAAAACCTTTTAAATGCAGCCTGTTTCCACTTCTCCCCTTGCCCATTATTACTTTGATGTTTATCAAATACTCTTAATGTGTGAGTTACACATCATGGTTGAAGTGCAGTTTCTACTACGAAAATAAATGAAAAAATATATATATAGGTGCCCTCATGGTAAGACCTGTACTGCTCTGAGCCATTCTTTTATTGACATTGACAGTTGGGTGTTTGTTTTGTTTTGTTTTTCTTAGTAGACTGAATGCTACATTGGATGATTACTGATTGATTTAGGGAAAGCCAAAAGTTTTAGAAAAGAAGTAATAGAAAAAAATGTCCTTGAAGTACAATCTACTGCCATCCAGAATGAATGTTTCTTTTTTTTTTAAACATTTTTTTAATGTTTATTTATTTTTGAGAGAGAGAGAGGGAGAGTGGTAGCAGGGCAGAGAGAGAGGGAGACATAGAATCTGCAGCAGGCTCCAGGTTATGAGCTGTCAGCCCAGAGCCCAACATGGGGCTCAAACTATGATATCATGACCTGAGCTGAAGTCTGACGTGTATCTGACTGAGTCACCCAGGCCCCCCAGGAAAGAATGTTTCTTAGAAAAACTAAGTGGAATTTATATGCTTTGTTTACCAAATTCTGTGTGTCAGCCAGTTTGTTGTGCCTTTTTACCTTTGTTTGTTTTCTTATTGATACTATCATTTTCTGCATATGCTGAGATTTGAGATCAGAAGTGAATGGGCCTATCCATAGAAACATCTAATAAGAGAACACAAATAATTAAAATTTACTGTAATCTTAAAACCTCATTTTAATAATTCCCAATTCTTTTTTAATGTTAATTTTTGCATGCACGCACCATTGGGGGAGGGGCAGAGAGGCGGAGAGCAGACATAGGATGGGAAGCAGGCTCTGTCCTGACAGCAGAGAGCCCAAGCTCAAACTCTCAAACCATGAGATCATGTCCTGAGTGAAAGTCGGACACTCAACTGGCTGAGTGCTCCAAATTCTTTTTCTACAGGTGCTCCAAATTATTTTTCTTTTAATCAAACAAACATTAATGATAGCAGAATGTACCACCTGTGGTTTGAAATTCACCTTTTTGGGGTGGTTTAGACTGCAGTGGGAGTTCAAATATACAATAGGATGGCTAGCAAGAAAGAGAGATGAAGTGCAAGGCATGGCTCTTTCACAGACTAATCATCTCTTGAGCAGGTGTCTTTCACCGATGATGCGCACATGATCTCACCTGCTGCAGGTAGATATTTGTACGACAAGTGCATGCATGAATGAGCGACTAATCAGATGATTGGTCTCTGGCTGTTAGGTGTCCCAAGGACTTAAGGTACAGTGTGAGAGTTCAATTCCTTCTCCACTCTAGTCTCCATGTACTCTTCCCTCTGCCCAGCATTGTCCAAGTCTCTCCAGGACCGTCATTCCTATGGAGGCCTTCTAGAACCACAGAGACTCAGCGATTTTCCAGACTCTCTTCTATATGTGCTACATGTCCTTCCCTTCCCTAACACACATCACACCTCTAACAGTTGTGCAGTGCTTCCTGTCTTCCATACTAGATTAGAAGTCCCACTGGGGAAGGGATTGCCTCTGGATGCCCAGCACAGGCCTCCCCATGCCACTTTCTGTGGAGGTAGAGGTGACACAACTGTGGTGGACATACCCTTTTCTGACGTTGAACATCAGATGATTAGTTCCGGGAACCTAGTCTGACACAGGGCTATCTGACTAGGCCAATGCAGGGCAATTCCATTCTTATTGTCAGTGATCTCTTTTCACAGACAATGAGATGGAGAACGGCTTGCTGAGGGTTTCTAGTAAAGTTTTCCTTGCTTTTAAAAGAAAACCATGGCAACTCAGTCTTTCTTTCCTGCTAATAGTGACAAAGGGGCATATTTTACAGTTACTACAAAGGCAACATTGTGGGTGTAAAGTGGGTACAGAAGAAATGGGCATCCTTGACACTGCTGAGCTGAAAGGCTCCTCTACCACCGGACATTGTCACACAACTGTCCTTGGTGTTTAATTGAGCCAGTCTGAACTGAATTTTCTATTCTCTGCGGTCTAATGTATCCTAACTTATATGGAAAACAGAAGTGCTTTGGAGCCAGGTGCATTGACTTTGATTCTTCTTATAGGTGTGAACGTAGCCCTGATTTTCTTAACATAAGGTGGGGAAAGTAATACTTCTCACATGAGGGTTGATGTGTGGCTTAAATTATGTCTGTAACAGAGTGCCTAAAACAGATTAAGTACTTGACAAATGTTCTTTCTTTTTCTTTTTTTAATTGAAGTGTAGTTGACATACAGTGTTACATTAGTTTCAGGTGTACAACATAGTGATCTGACAATTTATATATTATGCAATGCTTACCATGCTAAGTGTAGTTATCATCTGTGACTACACTCAACAAATGTTACTTCTTCCATTTAGGAGATGTTTTACATGTTGATCTTGGGGGTCCAATAGGTTCAATTAATGAATAGTGAAATGAATAACCCCAGGTCCTTTGCACGTGAAACGGCAAGTAGTTTCTAATCTAGCACAGCAGTCAGACATTCATAGTCATAATTACAGTAGGGTTCGACGGCAGTCCTAATTGGAGAACATGTCCTGCTAATGGAAGGTAAGAGTACCAGTCAGACCACATCTGATAGCTGGAGTTCAGGTCTTGAAGCCATAGACTAGAGTACGAGGACCAGTTGAAGATGCTGAGGATGTTGTTAAATCTGAATAAAGAAGATCCAAACCCAGAAAAGACTTCAAACAGAGGAGGGAATGAAATTGTTCTGTGCTGTTGCAGAGGGCAGAATAAGGACAGACTCCATCAGCAAATGACTCAGATACAGATTTTCCCTCAACGGGAGAGAGAACTGAGGAAGGATTGGCAGTGGATAAATGTGAGAGAGCAAGTGCCCATCAACAGGGCAGAGGCTTGCCTGGGTCCTCATCACAAGATGTCTCTGGCAGGAGCTTGGACCTCCTGGCCCACAAACGCTCTTGCAAAGATCTGGATTTGGTGTTCACCTGTTCAGTTAAACTCTTATTTGGACTCTGGCAGGTGGATTCAGAGGCCTTTTCTGTTGGTTTTGCAGTTAATATTGTTTAGCTGATTTCCCTCTAGCCTTTTTAAAAAAATTTGCTCCTCTGCTGTCACCATGACCACAACCCACTCCATTGTCCACACTGACATCTCACCTCTGATTGTTTTTTCCACACTCCCTTGATGACCAGGATCACTCTGTACCCACAGGCAGAGTGATGGGATTTGTGCAGCTGTAGTGCAGTTTGTGGGGAACTTAAAGGGCTACGTGCCCTATAGTCTTTCTGTCTTCCCAGCCACAATCCCTGAAATTTTCCCATTTTCTTTATCTTCACCTAAGGCATTACTTCTAGAAAGTAATTGGTAAATTATTAACACATAATCTGGGAGGTATACTAATGCCATATTCTTTTTTAGAATTATGGTGAAATATGCATAACGTAAAATTTACTGTTTTAGCCATTTTTTAGTACATTCAGTGGCATTGAACACATTCACAACATTAAGTGCAGCCATCACCGCCATCAGTCTCTAGAACTTTGTCATCATCCCCAGAACTTTGTCGTCATCCCCAACTGAAACTCTGTACTCATTAAACACTCTTTATTCTGTCTTCCCCCAGCCCTTGCTATCCACTCTTCTACTTTCTGTCTCCGTGAATTTGTCTAGTGTAGGTACCACATGTAAGTGGATTCATACAGTATCTGTCCTTTTATGACTGGCTTCAAGGTTCATCCATGTTGTATCATATCAGAATTTCCTGTTTTAAAAACTGAATAATATCCCATTGTGTGGATGTACCACATTTTGTTTATCTGTTGATGGACACGTGGATTGTTTCTCTATCTTTTGGCTATTGTGAATAATGCTTCTGGGAACATGGGTGTATGATATCTGTTCGAGTCCCTGCTTTCATTTTTGGATATTTACTCAGCAGGGGAATTGCTGGATCATATAATAGTAACTCTATGTTTAACTTGGGAACAAATTGCCAGACTGTTACTATTATATATTTTTCAAAAACCATATATTAACTAAGGAGAAAAGAACAAGTTCATTTGATGAGAGAATCAGAAAGTGTAAGTGCCCAGATCCTATTGAGCTCTGGAAGTCATAGATAAAAAAGAATAAAAAGTGCAGGAAACACTCTTACTGAGAAAGAGAGAGGTATGGAGGTACTCTGTGACCAGTGTTGATCCTGCAGCCACTGGCGACTAAAGCTGGAAGGAAGGAGGGGTGAGGCAGAGAGGGCTGGGGGAGACACTGTAGAGTGCCTGCAGACTGTATCTAGCTATTTTTGCATCCATTAACTTATTTAATCATCAAAGCAACCCAGCAAGTACCCTTATTTTTAATGGACAAGTTTTGTCAGCTACTTCAAATTTTAATTTTTATTGCTTTTACCAACAGCAAAGAATATTTTTTAAAGGGAAGAAATCATTTTGAATCCACCAATCTCTCACAAAATTCACTTTAGTACTTCCCTGTTCTTTTTCAGGCTTTGTCCATTTGCAGCCATAATTTTTACATGATTGCATAGTTATAATTTTATATTCTCCTTTTTTATTGCTACAGAATTTTTGTATTTATTATTTTAATGGATGTGTAATATGCTTCAAGTGGTTTCATTTCAGTTCAGTTAACCATTTCCCTATTGCTGAATATTTAGGTTGTCTCCAGTTTTTCACGACAGTTTTATAGCTATTATATAATTGTATTATATAATTAGTATATAACTTAAAATTTTATAACTTTAGCAGTAAAGAGCTTCATTTATATAAGTTTTTCCTCTGTAGATTATATTTCTTTAGAATACATTTTAGGACTAGGATTACCGGATCAATAGGTAGAAACATTTTTATGGCTTTGCTTATGCATTGTCAAAATATTTTACAGAAGGGATATACAAAAAATTATTTTTGAAAGATTGATAATACCTTTTCAGCAGCACTGTTGGAATGTACCAGTGTGTCTATGTTATTATTTATTTTAACTTTGTTTTACTCTTTGGTCCTGTAAAATTACACTTGGGTAGCATTAAAGTGTCTGTAAGAATTGGAACCCCCGGCACCCAGCAGCATTATTCACAAGAGCCAAGAAGTAAAAGTAACAATGTTCATGGGTGATAAATGAATTTAAAAAATGTAGTGTGTCCATACAATGAAACAGTGTTCAGCCTTTAAAAATGAAGGAAATTCTGACACATGCTACAACAGGTATGAATCTTAAAAGACATGCTAAGTGACGATGACCCAGTCACAAAAGGACAAATACTGTATGATCCCACCTAGAGTAGTCAAATTCATAGAGACAGAAAGTAGAATGGTGGTCGCCAGGGCCCGCAGGGAAGGCGGAAGGGGAGTTACTGTTTAATGGGTATGAAGTGTCAATTTGAGAAAATAAAAAAAGCTCTGGGGATGGATGGTGGTGATGACTGCACAACTATGTGAATGTACTTAATGTACCACTAAAATGCATGCCAAAAAATAGCTGAAGCGGTAAATTTTATGTCAGGTATATTTTACCAAAATAAAATATTTTTTTAAAAATTGGGACCCAACCAAGAACATGAAGAACATGGAAAGAGATCAGTTTGAAAAACGTTAGCGGCAATGTGGGCAAGAAGGTTGCAACTCAAAGCAGAGGTAAGAATTAAGTTAGATTGTAATTTAGACTCAAGAAAACCAATTCTATCCAAAGGGCATGAACTTCAAGTTCCCTGTTGTCATGGCAACCATAAGAGGGCTCAGGATCCTCTTGGCAGAGGAAAAATCACCTGGGCCTGTGTACTTGAAGATCTTTGGCCTATAAGCAACCTCAGTTCCCAGAGTATCAGCAATTTATAGATTCACAAGCACTACTGAAGTATTTAGGGAGGTTTGGCTTGCTCAGTCAAGTATTTGAAGCACTTAAGAAAAAGAAGATATTAAATCGTAAATACAGTTTTCAAAGTTTAAGAGAATTTAATAAAGTTTTAAATAGCACCATTGCAATTTGAATTTATTTAAATCTATTCAATTTGAACTAATCCATTTTATTTATAAACAGGATAATAAGATTATAGGCTGAATTCAAAGGCCTAAGGAAAATAGATTTCTGAATTGATAATTTTTAAAACCAAAATAGCCATCATGGTCTTTTCTGTGCACAAAAGCTGTCCTCAGACATTAGGGACACCTGATTGGCTCAGTCGTAAGAGCATGCAATTCTTAATTTTGGAGTCGTGAGCTCGAGCCCCAGGTTGGGTGTAGAGATTACTTTAAAAAAAAAAAAAAAAAGCTGCCCTCAGACATTAAAAGAAGCTCATATTGACACTTCCAATCCCATACTTCCTACTCCACAGCATAGTTACTGATTTATCTGTGGCTCTCTTTCATTAATGCATAAGCTCCTTGAGGCCACAACTGCATTTCTGTCCCAAGCACCTAGGACAGCTCCAGACACACAGAGGGCACTCTCCCAATGGTTGAAGGAGATGGGTTAGGGAGAAAAGATATGCTTGAATTTATCCAGGTGCTTGTTAATTTTGTAATCACACACCTCCCAGATACCTGCAACAACTTCTGTTTTGATATCTATGTGGAATTTTCTAGATGAAGCCATCCACTTATTTTAATAGATTACCATGGCAATATAGTTAAAAAAAGAAATTATGAGAACGATTATTTATTTTATTTTACCCCTAGGAACCTTATGCAGTAGCGTCTACACAATGGGTGTCCAGTCTATATTTGCCCACATACTCTCCTAAAAGCAAAAGGTTACTTTTGTGATACATCCTTTTGCAAATGGCCAGTGTCACACAGAAGACCATCCTCTGCCATACTGGGCTTAAGATAACATCTCTGAAGTCCAGAGGCACTACATTTAGATAAAAGCGTCAAGATTTCAAGTTTGGTAACAAAGAGAGGCCTCCCAAAGCATCTTGTGCAAGTTGGAGAAGAAACGCCCTTTTCCTGAGACAGGAGCCATGTCTTCACGCATGGCTTGCTCCTTTGGCGCCTTTCCCCTCATGGTGGGACAGATCCTGAAGTGAAGAAAAGGACGGCTGTAGGCCCTTGGCTGTCATGCTGTTAGTGATTAGCTGTTTGCAGCAATTATGCCCTTCTATCCAGGGTGTGACGGCTGGCACCTCTGGTAATGAGATGGTTTCCAGGGCTTGCGTGTTTAAGGCTCTGCTGGCTTCCTCTTGGCCTTCGCTTGCTGCTCTCCTTGGCAGCTTCAGAGTTTACTGACATTATTACCAATGTGACATGTTCCTCTTGGCCAACAAGAAAACTCAGGAAAGACATGCCAGTCTGCTATCAGAGAGGGCTCTTGGAGCTTCAGGAGAGAAACGTCAAGCTGAATATAGCCTCCACAACCAACTCCAGGGAGTGGAGACACTGGCTCACTCTTCCAGACTCTCAAGAATACCCCATGCCTGAGTTTTTGCCAGCAAGTGGTATTTCTACACTGGAGTAACATAGGAGGTTTTTTTTTTTTTTTCTTACATAGGAATAACAGTGAGGTTGTCATAGTGGCTACATAAGTGATTGAGTAACTCATCAATAATTATTGAGGAACTACTATCTGGGAATGCCAGGCTAGCACTGGAAATGATAACGGTGAGCAAACAAATTCAGCCCCTCCCCTCACAGAGCTAATGAGCCAATGAGATACAAGACATCAGCCCATCGGTTGCTGATGTAACAAATTGTAGATTGTGATAGGTGATGAGAAGGCAAAATACAGAGCGCTGTGAGAATAGAAAACAGGACCCCAGGCTGGAGAAAAATGGTGTTTGAACTGGGATCTGAAGGGCTGAATGGGAGATAACTAGACTAAGGACAGAATCCAGGGGGAAATGGAGCAGAGAAAGAGCCTTTGGGGCAGGAAGAGAGATGTATGTAAAGGCCCAGGAGAAGCAGGAAGCCTCTGAGGTGGCCAGTGAGGCCAGAGTGCCCCAAGCCTGGGGGTTGTGCAGGGTGAGGCTAGAAAGGGGACAGGGGCAGTTGATGCAGGACCAAGGGCCACGGTAAAGACTGTATATGTATTCTAAAAGTAATAGAAGGCCACCAGGGGTTCTAAACACAGAGATAGGTGTCTTATAAAATAGCATTCTGTATGCAGTGGAGTGTATTGGAGCTGGGAAAGAGGGGATGGGGAGGCCATCCACTTGCTGTCACCATGGTTAGTGAGAAGAAATCAGGGTGCTGAGGAGCATAAAAGACATGGGAGACCAGCTTCTCTTTCCTTCCTTTCTTCCTTCCTCTCCAAACCTACCCACCCGGATTGCTCCAAAAGACATAAATGGATTCTTTTTCTTAGAAGACCTTTATGGTTTTCTAAGTAAAATTCTATCCTCCTGTCCCTATGGGGGAATTCCTCAAAGAAACAGATGCATACAATTCTATGCCAGATGAAAAATTTTAGGAAAGCCATGTTCCAGTTCTAAAGGAGCAAAGGGCCTCCTCACAAACACAGCATACCTTCCTATGTCACTCCAAAACTCCTCCATCCAGGCCCATTAGAACCCCCAAAGTGATCTGATTTCCATCAATCCCAAAGCCAGCCAAGCAAGGTCACGTTTATAGGACTCCCTCCCGGCGATAGTCCAGAAAACAATAAAAACAGATGCAAGCCCTGCTGTGGTACAGAAGCCCACTTTGGAAACCAGGGGGTCAAGTGCCCATTATCCAGGTAAGCAGGCTCTCCCTGGGAGACCAGAAGTGCACGTCGACATGCCAAGTGGAGAGGGGCTGGAAATCACAGGGGCCGCCTGGGAAAGGAGGCCTCAGCCAGGCAGTACTAATAAAACCGGACAATGCCACAGAGCTGGCGTGGCTAAGCCAGGAGTGAGGGAAGGATGGACTGGGGGAAGGGCCTCCCTTCCTCCAAAATCAATGTCCCTGTTAACTTGGGCAGAAGAAAATCTGACAGCCCTGGAAACCTGCCCATCCGATGAGAAGGAGGAAGCTGAGAAGCAGTTGGAGCCAGAGAAAGCCCAGAGATGCAGGCACGATCAGTTGCCCGTTGGGGACCTGGTGGCAAGCCCTCTCTGCTCAGCTTTTACTGAAGCCCAAGAGGACAGGTGCTGCTGCCAGTCCCCACCACGACCTCCCCAGCTGCCTCATAACGCACCTGCCCCTCCAGTGATCCCAGCGGGATCTGTTTCATAAAAAAATCCAAGAAACAAACAGGGCAGCCAGCTTCTGAACTTAAGCTCCCTAAGGTCTGTCCAGTGTGGGACCATTCCATTTTGTTATCTGGGATGTAAGTGAGAGGCAGTGGGAATAACTAAAGTCTACCGAAAAAATCTTGACAAGGAGAATCTAGTGAAAAACCATTCTTTTGCTGAGAAAGTGATTGATACTATCCAGCTGGTTCATGGTATTTAAGGCCACCCACGTGAAAAAAGTAGTATGAGTCCACAGTCCTTTTTTCACGATTCCAAATCCAGAGAGCTCTGAAAACCAAAAGTTTTATCATAAATTTGCAACCAACGTACTCAGCAGCAAAACCTGACCTAAACTGATGTAACACTGTGTGTAGACTCCATCACCTTAACCTGACTAGCCCTACATTTTGCTCTAGGCTTTGGGGAGGAGCCAAATAGACTATCTGGATACTGTCCTACCTTTCTAAAGTCCAAAAAAATGCTTCATTCCAAAATACCTCTGTCTCCAAGATTTTCTAAGAAAGGATTATAAACTTGTATTGTTATGGGCTTGAGGCTCTGTGGTCCAGTAGACAAATGGGAAATCCGAGAGCAGACTCAGTCAAGACCTTTGCATTATAAATATTTCATATATAGATGTTTAGGTTGATGGAATTACAGAAATACCCTCTTGTGTAGCCTGAGTCCAGATTTCAGTAGAGACCGCATGAAGTGAAAAAAAGCAAGGATTTGGAAGTCAGAAGGAGTGTGGGTTATTGTTAATGATCCATGTGGCCTGGAAAAGAGTTTTCTCCTCCCTGTATCTCATCAATAAAATGAAGGAATTGGACAAGCTGATCCCTAAGGACACTTTCTGTTTTTGGATTCCATAGCTCTATGAACTACCTGTGGAAGGGATAAGGTGCTGGGTAGCAAGAAGCTCAAAATAGGCTTCCAGGTGGGAAAAGCAAGAACACGGTTGCATGTTCCAGTACATCAATAGGAATGGAAATAACACAAGATGGTCAACGGGGGTTCAGCTAATCACGCCACCATTTATGGGACTATTCACATACCCTCGGTGACTGGGTGATCAATACACCCAGGACCCTGGATGGTAACAGGCCTGGCACTGAGTGAGGCTGAGAAGAATCCCTGTTGTGCCGAGGCTGTGACATTGCATTCTGCTGAAATCAATTTGGCTCCGTTTCATGCGTACCTAGCAGATTTACCAGATTGTGAAAATGAATGTTTTCTATGCGCGTGGCTGATTTTTGCATGCATCTGTTCACTCATCTAAACCTTAGTTACATGCTGCTAGGAGAATGAAAGGCTATAATTTCTTCTTTTTGAAGCAAGAGTGGTAAAGGCACCATGATTTCTGCTTTACAATTCTGAGCCAAAACGCTGAACCACTTTTCTTCTTTTTGTCTCAGGACAAGAAAAAAAAAAAAAACAAACAAGTGATATAGCTGTCTTTTCTTCTGGATTTGCAAATGATCCTGACCTTAATGGGAGTTCAGTGCCTGAGAACATGGTCTTCAGAATATAAATATCCAGTGGAATGCAAACATGAGTATTTAACTATATCATTTTCATGTGACATTAATAAGCCCTTACTGGCTTGTCACGTTTCCATTTTAGATGACAGTGCTTCCTTCAGATGTCAGTGGTCAAGTGCAAGAACAGTAATACTAGTATTTACTTAGTACTTTGCATTTCTGGGATGCTTTTATCGCTCTTAATTAGTAAACCACAATAATTTCTGCTCCATAGCTTAGTACTAGTCTTCAGTATTCATGAGGACAATATGCTCTAGTGACTAATGAATAGGATGGACTTTTCAATCAAGCAGACTCAGATTTGGGCTCTCACTTACTGGGTGTCTGACCCTTGGCAAGCCTCTGTGTCCTCATCTGTAAAATCAGGATAGTCACAGGCTTATCACACAGAGTGGGTATGAGGATTAAATCAGAATGTGCATGTTAATTGCATAAGCTAGTGCCTGGCTTATAAGTGCTCAATATATCTCACCTGTAAATTAGACAACGGCCACTTTGCTGTCCCCATGTCCTCCAGCTTCTGGAAAGCACACCATAGCACAATAAACTATTTAAAATAGAACAATCCATAGGCTACTGTCATCGACCAAAGTCCCACCACCTTTCTAACTCCCCACCCCCTCTCTTTCTCAAACTGCTAGAACTTCTTCATTCTTCTTACTTTATTTAGCAGAGAAGTTTGGTTTTCTTTGTTTCACTCCTAGTCCATCCCAGCCTCACCCTCAGGGCAGTCTTACCACTAGCAACTAACCCAAACAATTTATTTCTTTTTAACTGAACAGAAGTAGTTCTTTCTACCCTTTCTACCCTTAGTCTTTCTGTGCTAACTATATTGGTGGTTATTAAAATAATACTTTTTAGAAAGATAATTTCCTTCCTGATAATTCTGACGCTGGCCTTTAAGTTGCCGGTTCCTCCCTCTTCATCATGTAGATATTATGGGTTACCGCAAGCCCTGGTTCAAGGGCTACCAAAGCCCTGGCGAAAGTAAGGCAAAAGTCACAGAGTCAGAAACAGAGACTGAACTCAGAGAATATGAATTGAGCCTCCTAGATGTTTCTTTATCCCAAAGAATAAAGGTTTCCCCTTTCAAATGTTAAAATAAAAGGTAGCGAGCAAGAGAGTAAGCCAGGGTGGGCCTCCTGAGGCACAGGTTTCTCCAGTGGCCTCAGGGACAGCATCCTACCTGGATTAATCCACTCTGCCTTTTGGGGAGGCACTTCAGACCTGATTGCTGCCAGATCATTTAGGGTTACCCCATGGAACAGCTGTGAGGAGCAGTATTCCCAAGAATAAAGATACAGCTCGTGTGTGTGTGCATGTATATGAATGTGTTGTGTGTGTGGATGGTGTGTGTGTGTGTGTGTGTGTGTGTGGACTGGGATGTACAGGTGTGTGTGTGGATAGTGTGGATGTGTGGATGATATATGTGTGGGGGTGGGTTTATAGGGGTGTGCGTGTGTGTGTGTATGTTATGTGTATAGGTGTGTAGATGGCATGTGGGTTGGTGCATATAGGTGCGTGTGTGTGTGTGTGTGTGTGTGTGTATCTGTGTGTGTTGTGCATGTGAGGAAATGGGCAGGCCTATAAAAAGCTCAGAGCAGGCCTATAAACAGAGCAGCCTGACAGCATTTATTATAGGTACAGTTTTCCATACTTAATTCAATAGTTTCTGAATTATAGTCAAACAACATAACATAATGATTAGCTCAGTATTGGTATACCAAGTGCCTAAATGTTCAAGGCATTATACTGGTAGTCTCGGCAGGGGACAAAGAAGTACAAAATAGCAATTTATTTTTCTCATTGTCCAATCTAAGCTCTGGCTATAACTTTGATATTTAGCATAAACAGCATTCACCAAGCCCCACCAAGGACCAATAAGATCTAATGATTTATTCTTATTTGAACTGATTTATTCACCAAGCAAGAACATTTGACATGAAAAATGCCAAATTTAGGACAGATAGCTGTTTTCCAGGATGCAACCCCCAAATAATATTTTAATGTGCTTTTAATGTCTTTTCTTGAAAATGGCTCTCAATGACTATATGCTTACTTTTGTTGGTCACAACCACAGTGGATTTGGGTCTGAAAAGTTGGGCGAGGGCCTAGTAAAACAGAAGATAAACATGCCAACTCTTTTCTAGTGCCTTCTGGCTGGGATTTCAGAAAAAGTGGTAGGGGGTCTTAATGTATACTACAGGTAGGATTCAATTTTCCTCCTACCCACTGATAATGGGACAGTGCCTAAGCAAAGATGTGAGTGATACCTGAAATATAAAGGCCATGGGATTATGTAGGCATTTGCTCATCTCATTCTTTTTCAGCTCTTAGCCAAATTCTCTTGTTCCAGAATCTGGATTTATCCCTGGTAAGTATTTCCTTCCCAGGGATGATGATTTTCATTGAGAATGTAATGAGTTTCCTAAAAAGAATCAGATTGTATTGGGAGTCCTTAGAACAACAGTCTTTTGTTTAGATTTCAACACATAAAGTCTTTATCTTTAGTGTGTGTGTGTGTGTGTGTGTGTGTGTGTGTGTGTGTGAGAGAGAGAGAGAGAGAGAGAGAGAGAGAGAGAATAAATGAATGAATGAGAAATGAAAATGTAAGCACAAAGCCAAGAAAGGAAGACTGGCTTCCAGTTCTTGCCCTATCTGGTTACATGTGAGAATTTGTGTAACAGATACCAGCCAGCTGTTCACCAAAACCCACTTCTACTTCTTCCTGGCACACAGATGATATTTCCCAGCCTCCTTTGCAGTTACATATTGCCATATGATTAAGTTCTGACCCACAGAATGTGGGTGGGAGTGATGTTTACTACTTCCAGCCCTCACCCATAAAAACTTTTCACTATCCACCATGTTCTTTCTCCTTGTCAATTGTTAATAGCCAGAGAGACACCTTGAAAGTTGTGGGTTAAAGATGATAGGGCCACTGGGGCACCTGGGTGGCTCAGTCGGTTAAGCATCCGACTTCAGCTCAGGTCATGGAGTTTGAGCCCCAGTTTGTGAATTTGAGCCCTGCATCAGGCTCCATGCTGGCATTGTGGAGCCTGCTTGGGATTCTCAGCTCTCTCCTCTCTCTGCCCCTCCCCTGCTCGCTCGCTCTCTCTCTCTCTCTCTCTCTCTCTCTCTCTCAATTAATTAATTTTTAAAAAAGATGATAGAGCTACTGGCAGCCTGGGTCCCTGAAGACTGGGTGGAGCAGAAGGCAACCCCTGCCCCCACTCACAGATTAGATTCAACATGAACAAGACAGGAGCTGCTACTGTGTTAAGCCTCTATGATTGTAGGTTTTCTGTTCTACCAGCTCATATCACTGTAGCTAAAATGTGAAGTCATTTACCCTCTTCGCTTTCTATAGCTGTAAGGTAGGATTTGCTTTGTGCAAAGCTCCACTTAATCCACTTGAAATGTGCCATGTGTAAAAATGCTTTCCTTACCCAGTGTTCTTTTCTAGTCACTCCCCATGCATATTTACTTCGTTGCAGTAATAGTTTGAATGTAATTTTGTAGTTAGATATTTTTTACTTAACACAGCACAAGAATTTTTCCACATCACCATAGTCTTCATAATTATAAATGTTAATGACTTCTTAATATTCTATCAAGCTGATGCACAAAAATTGTCTAAAACAAGTATGAGATGCTACTGTTATACCCTGCTTTGAGACAATCCAACTTATCAAAATGCTTAAATCAGGAGGGTGAATGGTAAAGTTAAAGCAATGTTTGCTCATCAAAAGAATTCTCTACCAGGGATTTTTAAATAGCAAGTTCTTCTTGTGTTTCTTTGGTATAATTTAAATTACAAAAATGTAATACATCCTCAGCTACCTACTATACAATGCATGGCATTTGTGTTTTATTTTTTAATGTTTATTTATTTATTTTGGGTGAGAGAGTCTGCAGGAAAGGGGCAGAGAGAAAGGAAGAGCGAGAATCCCAAGCAGGCTCTGCAACATCAGTACAGAGCCCAATGTAGGACTCGATCCCACGAACCATGAGATCATGATCTGAGCTGAGATCAAGACACGCTTAACCAACTGAGCCACCCAGATGCCCCAGCACTTGTATTTTATATATGTAAATTTTGATATGCAGGTTCGGTGGCTGCTGGTTGCAGAGAATGCCAGCTTCCATAAAGCAGACCTGATCCAGGTGATCTCTGCTGCACGTCCAGCCTTCTCCACTGGCAATGGCATAACCAGGCACTGAAGATCCTGCAGGGGTTGGGGTGGGAGGGTGTTGCATTCACACTTATATTTGCATCTATTGTTTTTGCACATTTGTGTTTTAAATATCTTGTCTTAACTGCAGAAAAATAGAATAATAAAAATGGGGAAAAAATCACTCAGATACTTACCACAGTAACAGTAGACATGCTGTTTCAATATTCTTTGTTTACTTGCCCATATGCACACAGAATATATACCTGGTCATATTTGAATACACTTTTGTTTCCTCCTTCGGTCATGTAACTCTCTACAGAGATCATTGCCATGTTGCTTCATAGTCTCAATATTAGAAAAAAAAAAAAAACCCTCTGCACTATCTAAACTCTCCCCATTGGAGTAATTACTATAATAACTTGAAGAAACTTTAAGCCCAGAATTCAACATTTAGATCAAAATACCAACACAGAGATGCATGTATGTGCTAGCAAAAACATTTAGGTTTTTCATGTTATATTAAGTCTTCTAAGAAAGGTTCCTTAGCATGTTGTTCCATTGTTTATGTACATTACTATACATGTTAATATGGCATAGAAGGAGAACATGAGCTGTATCTGTTACTGTGCAGTATCATTTATTGTAAAAATATACCCATGAGTGCTTATTCACTGCTAGATAATTAGTGTTTTAAATCCTTGACATAATGTAGAAAATACTTGGTGAGTTGTTACATAGGCAATTAAATTTTAAGAAGAATTTTTGAAGTGGAGCACCTTGGTGACTCCGTCGGTTGAGTGTCCCACTCTTGGTTTCGGCTCAGGTCATGATCTCAGTTCATGAGTTTGAGCTCCACGTAGGGCTCTGTACTAGCAGTACAGAGCTTGCTTGGGAATCAATCTCTCTCTCTCTCTCTCTCTCTCTCTCTCTCTCTCTCTCTCTTTCTCTCTCTCTGCCCCTACCCCGCTCTTGCTCTGTCTCAAAATAAATAAACATTAAAAAAATTTTTTTTGAGGGAATTGATCGGGGTCTTGAGGCTGGCTGGGAACACAATACTGTTGTTTCCATTTACAATGAGGGAATGTAAGCTTTCACTATTCAAAAACTTTTTCAGTCCATTTTCATCCAGCCATTTTCACAAATTGACTAGGTTTGGATATCAAAGGATGTCTGTATTTATCTGTATCCCTTAATAGGTTCTGAGCAACTTAAAGACAGTAACTATGACACATTCATCTAACACAGTGCCTGGCACTTAGTTGGTTTAATTCACATTATTCTGTAAATAAATGAATGAACAGATAAGCATATCTCTAACTGTTATTAGATAAGCATATCTCTAACTTTCATTTGCTGTGGGAAATTAGGCTTATTGCTCTTTGTGAAAGGCATAGCCAAGGAATTCTGGTGTGTGTTGCAAGGCATCACCAAGGCACTGTATGTGTGTGGTCAAAAGTGCTGCTGCCTTCTCCCCAGGTCTCTTAGGTCTGGCCTAGCTCAGTGGTGTTGAGATCAGACTCAGGAGGACCTAGTTTCCCTCACAGAAAGCACACTGCCTTTTTTCTCTTTTATGAATGGGCAATAAAAGTGAAAAATAAATCCTCAGTGAGCTTATATTCTTCTTTGAGAGCAAAAATGGCACCTCCATTTCCTGGGAAGATATGTCTCCATTGAGGGTTGGTGCCCGGAAATCAAGCAGGGACCCACATCATAACCAGGGAAAGTGTCTGTGGTACACTCCAATGATTCATGCCTCCTATATCCACACTCTTGTGTAGTCCCCTCCCGCATTGATTCTGGTTTAGGCCAGGTGACTTGCATAGGCCTATAGATCACATTGGGGAATTGCCCTTCCGGAACTCTGCCATCTCATGCCGGATCCCTAGCTCTCCTGTTGGAGAGCCCACACTACAGTCCCACACTAACAGTCGGGTGAGTGGGGTCATCTTAGATCATTCAGCCCCAGACAAGCTGCCAGATAACTGGGTGCACATAAGCAGCCCCCAGTGAGACCAGCAGAACCACCCAGGTGAGTCAGTGCAAATTCTGACCCATAGAACCATGAGCAAATAAAATGGTTATGGTTTTAAGCCACTAAGTTTTGTGGTGATTTATCTCACTAATACAAGGTCCACACTGTCAAGTCCAAATGAGTAGATAAGAATGTAAACAGGGGGCGCCTGGGTGGCTCAGTCAGTTAAGTGTACCACTTTGGCTCAGGTCGTGATCTCATGGTTTGTGGGTTTGAGCCCCGTGTCAGGCTCTGTGCTGAGAGCTCAGAGCCTGAAGCCTGCTTTGGGTTCTGTGTCTCCCTCTCTCTCTGCCCCTCCCCCACTCATGCTTGCTCGCGCGCGTGCTCTCTCTCTCTCTCTCTCTCTCTCTCAAAAATAAATAAACATTAAAAACAATTTTTTTAAATAAACATTAAAAAAAGGTTTTTTAAAGAACATAAACAGGAAGGCAAAGCAGCAGAACTAGTCCCTAGGAGGCTTAAAACTGGGACAGGATCAGGGGCATGAAAGAAGTCAAAGAAGTGGTTCAAAAGTAGGACTGAGACTTACTTATGACACCGGAAGATCCCTCCGGTTTGTGTTGGTCATTGGCAGGAGCAGGCATGGTGACTTAAGAGTCATGCTCAACAAGATCAAGTACAACACATCCACAAATGAGCCCAATGGGCCTTAGTAAGTGGTGATTGTGGCTTTGTGTTGATCGGCTCTATTTGCTGTCGTCCAGTTTCCATTCAGACAAATGGCACATGACTGCAGTGAAATGAGAAGTAAGGTACAGTCAGTGTGCTCAGAGAGCGAGGTCTTAGTTCTGACCTTATTAACATTATGCCCTGTGCCCTACCCACTACACAACTGTGGCCCAAAGTACTGAGGAGTCAGGAAAACATAGCTGATTTAGGGGTTTCCTTTCTGCTACAATAAAGCTCAGAAAGAAAATCCGCCATTCCTGCCCCTCCCCAGGCCTTACTCCCTAGAAAAAAATCACTTTCAAATTTTCTAACTTTCTTACTACTTCTAAATAGCATGTTTATACTGTGATTTCTTCATTTTTCAATTTTAAATATTATCAATTGACTTCTTTTTATGTAAGATGAGGATTGAGCTCTTTCACCTCTCCCTCTTATCCCCATCCTCCCAATATAAGTATATTTTAGGACTAGATCAATATTTAAGGTTTACCTAATATGGTTTACTGTGATTATATTTGCTTTCTTGTTCTTGAAATTAATAATTTCCTTGGTTCTACTTATTTATCAAAAAAAAATGTTTATTAACCCAAGTCCGTAGCTCACATTAAGGATTCACTCTCAATCTTGTACAATTTATGGGTTTTGACAACTGCTTAATGTCATATATCTACCATTACAGTATCATACAAAATAGTTTTATTACTCTAAAAATCCCCTCTGCTCTGCCTGTTTCAGTCTTTTCTAGTGATCCCCTGGGAACCACTGATCTTTTTACTGTCTCCATAATTTTGCCTTTTCCAGAATGTCAAATAGTCAGAATCATATAGTGTATAAACTTTTCAGACTGGTTTCTTTCACTTAGCGTTAATCCATTTAGGATTCCTTCATATCTTTTTTGTGGCTTGATCTTCTTTTTATTGCTGACTAGTATTCCATTGTATGAGTGCCACAGTTCATCTCTTCGCCTATTGAATTTGCTGTGTCTTCTAGATGTCTCTCGCTAATTCAGTCCCAAACTCCACCAGAGCCATCATCCCTTCTCCGATATGTGTTGGCTGCCTACTAACTTGTTATCTGGTAGCTGCCTTCCCTGTCATCCTGGGAAGTCCTTTGGCCTAATTTCTGAGTTGGATTTTATGTTTATTGGATCTCATGTCTTTTTTTTTTTTCTTGGTTTATTCCCTCATTTTAAGGGAGTACATCCTCTAGTAACTTCCTTAGGAAAGGATGCATGGGAGATAATTTACCAAAAAATGTTGACATGTCTGCAAGTGTTTATTATACTCTTATAGATCAGACTTTTCTAGACTTAAGTCCTAAGAGGAAAGCTAGTTGTTTTACTGATGGCTTAGTATAAGCATGCTATTAAGAGGTTCCTGAATAGTTAACATTTCAACTTTTATATCTTTGGTCTAGGTTTTTTCTTTTCTTTTTTTCTTTTTTCTTTTTTCTTTTTTTTTTCTTTTTTACTAGTTTGAAAACTATCTAATAGCCCCCACCTAATCCTGTTGTAAAATAGTTTACATTGGCCACACTTTGTTAATTGAACGTTAGAAATATTGACCTCTGTGCAGAGATCTATGTTCCATCATAAGAACGGTTATGTTCTCTTATTAATATTTCTCTCTCTGCTTTTGGATTGAAACAGTACAGAATAATTAGAGACTTTTTTGGCAAATAAAACAGTCAATAGTTGGAAAGGTATGTTTTAGTGAAGATTGTTTATAAACACACCTCTTACTGCCAAGAACTTAAAGTCTAATTAATGAGCATCGGCCTTTCCTCTTCTCTCACTTGCTTTCATTTTCTTTCATTTACACACACTCACACACTCCTTATTCTCTTGCTTTCCCTTTTCCTCTTTATCTCAGTCTGTACAAGTTTGTGTATAAAATTGGCTTCCCTTCTAGCTGTTTTGTCCCTGCGCTCCATCAAAAAATATTTTCTGCATCTCTAATTTCATCAAGATATGCCTGACTGAGAATGTCAAAACCACTGAGCAGAAGTGTTTAATCCAAAGTTGGCTCTGCCGGTGATGATCAGCTGAGGAAACAACCTCGAATTTTTTCTTAATTACTTGTTAGGACGTTAAGTTTTCACTTTATGGAATAGATCCACATCCTGCTTCTCATTCCCTGCTCTTTATTGTGCAGAGCCCTCCCACTGATTTCCAATAGAGAGAGCTCTCTGCACCCACGAAACACACATGGAAGGGAAAAGGGTACCTTGGCCATCTGTAGAAATAATAACTTCAATGGTTTTCCGTAAGCAGAGAGTCACTTGATTTCTTGGCCAGTCAGATTCTGCTCACCTTTATGTAATTCCATAAACTAGGGTGTGAGGTTGAACTGGTCACCAGCAAGCCCCAGAACAGCCCAGGGTGTAGCCAGGAGCAGAAGACTGCAGTTCCAGTCCCTGCTGAGCAGTCTGATGGCCATATCAGATCAGGAAGGGCTGCTAATCTTTCCAAGCCTTTTATGGCATCATCTGTAAAATGGGGGTGATGCCATCAACCTTTTAGTCTGAAGGATACAAAAATAAAATGAGTGTATGTGAAAGCACTTTATAAATGATAAAGTGTCATGTGAATGTTACTTATCATCTGACCTTAGAGATAAGAATTAAAACGATATTATTTCTGTTGCAAGTTTTTTTTTTTTTCCTTTTGGTTTAGTCCTCTTTAGATGAAGGATGCTTCGTTGTTTAAACTATTTTATAAATATAAAATTTATGAAAAGAAGGATGCATAGTATAATTAGCAGGGAAGGAAGCTTATGTTTCTTTGGGATGAGAACCCCTGTGACTCACTTGTTGGCCCAATATAATACATTCATCATCACCTTTCATGAGGTTTACCCATGGGTTAAGAGCGCATCATGCTCAAAGGACACACTTAGTGGATATTTCAGAACAGCAGTCAGGGAAAGCATGTGCTAGGAACTGGTCAGGTGGGCAACACAGACAACCATTGCTATGTTGGCCATGGTTGGAACAACTGCTTTGGAGACACTGGTAGAACAGAACAGAAAGTATTAGAATAGGTGCTCTTCCTCCTCTCCATTTCAGCTTGTTTGCCATTCCCTTCTCTGTACAATATTTATACAAGGCTCAGAGTCTGCATCTTCTCCCAATGGATATCTGGTGAGGAAGACTTTAGAGCTGCAGATCGCTCGTGTATCATGCCTCATTTGATAAGGCGTGACTTGCAGGACCCTTCCAAAAGGAAGAAGGCAAATCTTTATGGACCGAAGACATTGATTTTTTTTTTCACAGTTTAAAAGAAATCTGTGATGATCTGTTTTTTGCATCAACTTGGTTAAGCTATAGTAAGTACCCAGTCATTTAATCAAACACAAATCTAGATGGTGCTGGGAAGATATTTTGTGGATATAGTTAACATCTCTAATCAGTTTACTTTATGTAAAGTAGATTACCCTGGGTAATGTAGATGGGTCCCATCCAATCAGTCGAAGGTCTCCTGGAGAAGAAATTCTGCCTTCAGGATTATAACATCAACTCTTGCCCAGGTTTCCAGTGTGCCAGCTTCCCTGGTGGATTTTGAATTTGTCAGTCCACAATCTTGTAAGCCAATTCCTTAAAATAAATCTGTCTATCTCTCTTCTGTTTCTCTGGAGATCCCTGACTGATACAGCTTTTCTCTATCCAGAGATTACCTTTCCTTTGACTCTGTTATAACCCAACTCTCAGCAATCCAGGATGTCAAATGTTTTATTTTCACTAGGAAAATCACTGCATTACTAGGACCACAAACCATGTAAATTAATTCCAAATTATAATCCAACTCTGATCTTAGAATCTACCGAACTTTGATATAGCTTAAGTACATACTTTTTCAATTCTTATTGATTTCACTTCATCAAAAGCCAGAAGTTCAAAACATCTGTATTCTAATCCCATATCTACTTTAGTTCTCATAACTCTACAGTCTCTGGTTATTCTCCAAATGGTCTCCCCAATGAACACATGCTCATCAGCAAAGACTCTCAACGTACTGGCAAGGTGGCAGCTGTGTCAGGGTGCCGAGGCAATAGATCTCAAGTTGTAAGCATTATGTTGCAAAGAAGTAGTCTTTCCTTTGACACCAGACTTGAAAAGGTAGCGATCTCATAATTCAGGGTTTCAAGATCAGTCAGGAGTAAAAAAATTCTTCCGTTTAAAGAGTTATTTTTATTTGCAGGGCCAGTCCCAGAATCCTTTACATACATTCTAGGCCCTTGATCTCCATGAATCACAAATGTTATGAACCTCACCTCTGGCCATTCCCAGGCAGACGAGTCGGGGTCTGGGTTCCGTGAGTCATTTATCACGGACTTCAGTTTTAAGCAGTTCCCAGTGGGATTACGTGTGAGCCTTTTCAATTGTCCGTGACTGTGTTCCGTATACACATATCGATCGCCCTCTCTAATTCCCAGACCTGGTGCCCTGCCCTTCTGTCTGGCTTGGGTGAAGCAGCATGGAGGCACCATGCTGGCCCCTGAGGGGTGGAGAAAGAACCTGGCGCCACTGAGCAGACGTCCCTTAATGGTAATCCTCCAGTGAGTCGGTGGCCTCCAAAGAGACCATGAGTGTGGCCTGTTGATGAGGAATGTAGTCATGGTCACACAAAAAAATCCCCAGTCTCTGCCTCAGGACCCCATGCATGGCCCATCATCCCTGCTGCAGAAAGAAACTGGACAGGACCTCCCCTTAGGAGCCTGTCAGCCCTCGTCACTAATCAGCCCAGGGGCTACTCAGAATGACTGGAGGCACTCACTTCCACCCCCCCGCCAATTGCACTGCCCGCTCTCAGCCCCTGCCACCTGGGGAGCCCCACACCAGGCCAGGGCAATCAAGCTTGGCTTCTGCATGGCCGTGCAAATCTCACCATCAGCCAGACTCCTAAAATATTTATATTTATACATGCAGGGCTCAGACTTTCTACCCTAACAGGTAAGGACTGAGTATGGTTTGGAAAAGTTTGTTCATACCATGCGAGCAGACCTATCAGCAGCGGCTCACCTGGCTGGAAGGGCAGGGATCTCACCTACCAAAAGAGCTGAAAAGTTGGTCATTGTCATAATCCAGGCACTGAGGAAAATCATGTTAGTCTCGCCTTCCCTTTTATTCAGAGATTTGATTTCATTCATGCACAGGCAAAAGTCAAAATGCCTCTCCTGATGGATGCCCCTCTAGGGACTCGTTGCTGGCACATTGAAGGGTGGGTGAGCACAATATATGTATTTATTTTCAAAGATAGCATGACATCTTACCATAGAGCTTTTGTGTCTACCCATTCTCTCGAAGGACTGTTAGAAAACTAGATGGTTGGCAAGAAAATCTAGAGAAAGGGAGGGAGGCAGGAAGGTCCATATTTTCAGCTAAGATGGATGGGTACATTCAAGCCTCGATTAGCAATTGTCCCCAAATATTCAGAAAATACCTTAGACTGGGGTTTTCTTTTCTTTTTTCTTTTCTATTCTTTTTTTTTCTTTTTGACTGGAGTTTTCTGAGAGAAGATAGTGATAATTTGCCCATGTTAGTGATAGCTGTCCCCACAGAAAAAGTTCAGTTTATCTAAAAACTTAAGGTTTCACTAGCTTGTGCCTCTCATCAAATTGGCTTTGCATGCATGGGAATTATTTTAAGTACTCTTAAATGGTATCATTTCCTAGTTGCAAATTATTTGGGTGTATTTTGAAACTAATTAAAAGGGAAATGTCCTATTTTGTAAAGAGCAGCATTTCTACATTTAAAAAATCAGATGTTCTCAGTGGGGAGCAGGGTTTTATCTTTGTCTGTGTTGGCTATTGCTAAGTGCATCCCAGATTGAAAATCTAAATGAAATAACTACAAGGATTTACATGGGGGAAGTTTATATTGGAAAAGCAGGAAGGAGACACATATACATACATAATACATAGACGATTTATCTGTGATTTTAGAAAGCCTTTTCTTGTCACATTTTTTTTCTGTCTTGCTAGTTACTTGTTATTTCCCTGTGAGCATTACAAACATGGAGGGGTGCAGAGATGCCAGGCTCCATCATGGTGTCCAAAAATTGGCTTTGTACATATGCTAAATTAGAGACTGGCTGGCGGAAGCATTTCACAGATCCTGGATTGGCAGGGATTCCTCAGAAAGAAGACAGGGCCTCAAGCCCAAGGGACTCATTCTCCAGCCAGCAGTCATGCAACATGCTCCATCCAGCAATCCAAAACCCTTTTTAAAATAAATTCTGAATCTTCATCAGGAATCATGTCCAGCCCAGGTAACATAGCCCCCAAAAGTCTAGTCCCCTTTCCTGTTTCATGAGGAAGAGACTATATTGAATCTTGCATGGGCCAGAGCTGTGAGATTTATCACCAAAGGATCCAGATCATTTCAGTTGCCTCTAGCAGTGAATAGGCGCTACCCAGTGTTGAAGGAGGAAGGTAGGAATCTTATAGACAAACACCTTTCTGTTTTTGTCTTCCTTGGAAATAAACTGATGTGATGGTTCTGATGGAGGAAGAGTTAACGCAGCGGAGAAATGTATTAGACAGCCGGAGCAGATAAGTCTATGCCAAAAGGCTCCACCATCTGGGTCTTTCTCGCTTACTGTGTCAACCAGAAAATGCCTCTCTCACTTACAAGTAGCTGGTTGATAGCTTTAATGCTCCCAAGAGATATACTTTATTTTATGGACAACAATGAGTTTTAATTTAAAAAAACAGATTTTTTTTTTTTATAGTTCTTGTCATGGACCTTGGGTTCCTGCTTAATATTAGAGCTGAGTACAGGAGAGGAAGTAAGGAGACTTATTTTCTAAGCCAAGAAGTGCTTCGGACTTAAATGATGACATGTGACAAGTTAAGGAACAGTTCTAAGTGGGGACATTAACTCCAGGTACTTTACCTTTCCTGTCAGGGTCCAGTGAAGAATTAAGAGCTGAACTCAGTGACCCTAGTCCCAATCAAGGCCCTAATGTGAAAGCTGGATCAGAGCCTTGCAGCCTTTTGGGTTCTGTCAATCCTTCACTGACCTGAGAGCAAGCTCTGTAAGAGCAAAGACCCCTGTCTGCCCATAGCACACTCAGTAAGCATCACTGAGTATATTCAGTGGGTTACATCTTAGTCAGTTCGAGCTGCTATAACAAGTACCATAGACTAGGTGGCTTGAACAGCAAACATTTATTTCTCACGGTTCTGGGGACTCAGAAGTCCAAGATCAAGGGGTAAGACAGTTTGGTTCCTGGTAAGAGTCTATTTCCTAGTTCATAGATGTCTGTTTTCTTGACTTTTCCTCACATGACAGAGAGAAAGATAATCTCTCCTGGGTCTCTTCTTTTAAGGGCACGAATCCCATCCAAGGGATTCACCCTCATGACCTAATCACCTCCCAAAGGCTTTACCTCCAAATACCATCACATTGGAGGTTAGGGCTTCAATATACAGATTTGGGGGAGATACAAACATTCAGACCATAGGAGGTTGATTGTCTCATCAGATGGCACCAGTGAGGCCAACATCTCAAGAGGTGGAGCAAGCTTTGCATCACAACCTGTAGAGTGTGGGAAAGTGCTTAAACAGGCATCGGAAGACTTAGGCCGTAGTCCTAGCTCTGCCCCCATCATGTTGAGTGACCTCCAGTAATTTATTGATCACATTTTTTATCTCATTTATTTCTATTTCTTTTATCTCATTATTTCTAAAGTGACTGGGTAATTGCTGAGCTTTCTTCAGCCCCAGTATTGTATGATTTAAGCCTTAGCCAACTATCTAAAAAATACATTCTCTGGATGATGAAAGATATCTGGGGCGCCTGGGTGGCGCAGTCGGTTAAGCGTCCGACTTCAGCCAGGTCACGATCTCGCGGTCCGTGGGTTCGAGCCCCGCGTCGGGCTCTGGGCTGATGGCTCAGAGCCTGGAGCCTGTTTCCGATTCTGTGTCTCCCTCTCTCTCTGCCCCTCCCCCGTTCATGCTCTGTCTCTCTCTGTCCCAAAAATAAATAAACGTTGAAAAAAAAATAAAGATATCTACTAGGCTTATGTGGAAAAAAGCCAGCATTGTTGGTAGAAAGAATTTCTCCAGGCACACAGCCTAAAGACTGTGACTCAGAAGTACTATCTTGCTCTTTCCCTTAACCAGTGCTCTTTCAGTGGAGGTAGGCAGCAGAAAGGGAAAGAGTAGGCACGGATACACAGCATAAGTGGGGAGGCAGAATATGGCTCCAGACAGCACTATGGTCTACAATGTAGTATTTAGAGCTAGCCAAGGACAAAGAGATGGACTTTGAGGCATTCAAGCAGTTGTGGATGCCCCTCGGGCCAGAAATATTGCAGAGGGGAGTCGTAAGTGAGCTTAAAGTTGTCCCAGATCACCTCTGAGGTCTGTGCAATTCAACTACCCTGTGACTCTGACAGTACCAAGCCCTGTCCCCTGCCATACAATGGCACCCCAAGAGACCTTGCCAAGGACTTAAAATAGTCCAGGCACTGTTCACCTCAACAGGGGTGGGGAGAGGAGGGAGGATGGAAAAGGGAGAAGTCACCTTTATTAACATATTTTCTAGTAGTACTTTTAAGGAATCATTCATTCCACTGTTCATGTTCATTTTCTTTGGTAGGTTTATTTTGGTTCAAAAAGTTGCTGTCTCAAGACATAAATACATACACATCAGAAAACAGTATAATTAAGACAGTAGATTAGAGTAATATATCAAACATTTTTAGCTGATTGAAAACAAAGCTGTAAGAACTGACTTGACAAGGTACTGCTATCAAGAGTTTATCAACTTAGTTTTAACATCATATATCCAGTTCCCTCAGCAGTTCTAGTAAATGTAGTGGTGTGAAAAACAACACAGGCAATACTTGTGCACAGCATATCTGGTGTTGATGGCAAGTGTTAGACAAGTGTGGTTTCATTTGTTATTAACTGTGACTTAATAAAGTAATTGTACCGTGATCTCTTAGCTAACCTATAGTTCTTGGCTACCACAGCCCAATGCTTGTTGATTTCTGACTCTAAGAACTGGAAGTCTTTGGGGCATCTGACTGGCTCAGTCAGTATAGCATGCAATTCTTGATCTCAGGGTTGTAGTTTCAAGCCCCATGATGGGTGTAGAGATTACTTAAAAACAAATAAATAAACTTAAAAATAAAGAACTGGAAGCCTTTTGGTGTTCGCCCATCTGAAGATATTCATGCAAGTGTATTAAGGCATGTAATGATTAAAATAATATACCTCATTTACCATAATGGAGTGAACTGTGCCTTCTCAAAAGCTACATCCATATCCTAATCCCCAGAACCCATAAATGGAACCTTATTTGGGAAAAGAGTCCTTAAGATGTAGTTAGGTTATTGAGATAAGATCCTCCTTGATCATCCAATGTCAAGAGTCCTTTCAAGTGACACACAGAGAAGGCCACGTGGAGAGAGAGGCAGAGATGCAGCGACACACAGTGCAGCCAGCACAAGCTGGGAGCCGCCAGGAGGATTCTCCAGGGAGGGAAACTGTCCTGTTGACACCTCCAGTTCAAATATCTGCTTTCAGAGCTATGAGAGGGTAAACTCCTGTTGTTGGAAGCGACCAGAGTTTGTGGTAATTGGTTATGGCAGCCTTAGGAAACTAATACACTTCAGATGAGTATATTTCAAAGGATGGACATCATTAATTGGGAACTCTAATATCTCTTCTCCTATTAAATTCATAGTAGGTCTTACTGATAATAAAAAACAAAGAACACTGACTTACAACTTATTAGGGGCGCCTGGATGGCTCAGTTGGTTGAGCGTCCTGCTCTTGACTTTGGCTCAGGTCATGATCTCACAGTTGGTGGGTTTGAGCCCCACCTCAGGCTCTGCACTGACAGCGTGGAGCCTGCTTGGGATTCTCTCACTCTCCTCTTTCTCTGCCTCTCCCCTGCTCATGATGTGCTCTCTCTCTCTCAAAGTAAATAATTTGGTTCAAAAAGTTGCTGTCTCAAGACATAAATAAATACACATCAGAAAACAGTACAATTAAGACAGTAGATTAGGGTAATATATCAAACATTTTTAGCTGATTGAAAACAAAGCTGTAAGAACTGACTTGACAAAAAAAAACCCTATTAATAATATTACTAATTAGGAATATTAGATCTCTTTTGAGATAAACATTTTTGCTGTCCATAACATAATAGCTGTCCATAAATTCCATCTTCTGAATGATCCACAGTTTTCTTAAGCTTTTTAAAAAATATTTTTAGTTTTGGAGCACCTGGGTGGCTCAGTTGGTTAAGTGGCCGACTTTGACTCAGGGCCTGATCTTGCAGTTTGTGGGTTCGAGCCCCACATTGGACTCTGTGCTGACAGCTCAGAGCCTGGAGCCTGCTTCAGATTCTGTATCTCCCCCTCTCTCTGCCCCTCCTTCACTCCTGCTCTCTCTCTCTCTCTCTCTCAAAAATAAAAATATTTTTAATGTTTATTTATTTTTGAGAAAGTGTGAGTGGGGGAGGAGCAGAGAGACAGGTACAGAAGATCTTAAACGGGCTCTGTGCTGACAACAGACTGCCCTATGCAGAGCTTGAACTCACAAGCTGTGAGATCATGACCTGAGCTAAAATCGAGTCAGACGCTTAACCAACTGAGCCACCCAGGCGCCCCTTAAGATTTTTTGTAGAAAGAAACACCCCATTATCAGACAAAGGGGCTTCATTTTGATATTCCTCCATCCTGGAGAAACCTGTTTCTGTGTCAGACACATACTCTTCAATAACCTCTCCATTTTAAACTGTTCCAGGCTCATAGAGTAATAGTACTAATAAAATTCTGTTTTATTATACATTTATCAAATAGTCACCTATCTGGTCTTTTAGCCAGAATTCATTGGCCTTTTCTCAACAGCTATGTCTCAATACATCTTTTAACAACTATTCTCCAACATAGACTTCATTTCAAATTTAGAATATGATGTTAATCAGTTTACCAGTTCACAATTGAGGATGACCAGTTTATAGTGTTTGTGACAATATTGGATTTATTACCAAATGAGTGATTTTTTTAATAACAGCACATTGGTTTTTGCTTGTTTTTCACAATCCAGTTCAGTATCTGAGCAGCAGGCTTGATGATTCACTTCTGTTAGAAAAACGAGGAAAACATTCACCTTGTACTGGGTGTACTACCTATTTCTCCTTTCACATATTAAGATGATCTCTTGAAAGAACTTTAGACTCCACCGTTACCTTCAATTTCTTTTTCTTCTTATTTAAATACTTATTAAATACCTATACATGCTATCTAGGTAAAAGAAACCAACATTTGGAAGGGCCATTTCAGTAGATGGTAGTAAGGACTGACTTAGCTTAGGTGTGAGCCAGTATGTTTGGATTTATATAAAAACCAAGAGGGGCACCTGGGTGGCTCAGTCAGTTAAGTGTCTGACTTCAGCTCAGGTCATGATATCACATCTCATGAGTTCAAGTCCCGCGTCAGGCTTTTGCTGACAGCTCAGAGCCTGGAGCCTGCTTCAGATTCTGTGTCTTTCCCTCTCTCTAGACCCCTCCCCCACTCACACCCTGTCTCTCTCTCTCCTCCAAAAACAAACATTAAAAAAAACAACAAAAAAAAACTGAGAAATATCCTGGAAAGGAAGTTTATTGTCAGACAGAATTCTCCAGTCCTGAAGTTACCTTCTGAGGGGAACCCAAGACTCATCCCTTAAGTGGATAGAGCAAGGTGGCTGGTTACTCCTTATCACAATGAAAATTAGGAGTGTAATTATAGAAAGAAAGCAGAATATCAACAATGGCTCCATTTGATCACCAGTGGAGGTCAAGTAAATGTGAGATATGTCACCAAATCTATCAAAGAAAAGAGCTATGAGAGGGAAATTAAAAAATGAAAGAATTTCATTAAACAGTTTACATTTCTTTACTCCACCAGCGCCTATAGTTTAAAGGGAAAGGATTAAATAAGCCCCCAATGTTACATTGCATTAGAATCTTTGAGCTTCTGGGATGCCTGGGTGGCCCAGTCAGTTGAGCGTCTGACTTTGGCTCAGGTCATGATCTCATGGTTCATGGGTTCAAGCCCCATGTTAGGCTCTGTGCAGACAGCTCTAGAGCCTGGAGCCTGCTTGGGATTCGTGTCTCCCTCTTCTGCCCCTCCCCTGCTCGTGTGCGCTCTCTCTCTCTCTCTCTCTCTCTCAAAAATAAACATTAATTTTAAAAAAATTTAGGCTCTTTGAGCTGCTACCGTAGCTACAAAATGGTCAGTCCAACTCCACAGTTCAGTATTAGAAAGTCAGTATGATCTTTCACTAAACTGTGTCCTCAGATAAGCATTTATCAAAAAAAAGGAAGTGTTTTTTTTTTTTTTAATTTTTTTTTTCAACGTTTATTTATTTTTGGGACAGAGAGAGATAGAGCATGAACGGGGGAGGGGCAGAGAGAGAGGGAGACACAGAATCGGAAACAGGCTCCAGGCTCTGAGCCATCAGCCCAGAGCCCGACGCGGGGCTCGAACTCACGGACCGCGAGATCGTGACCTGGCTGAAGTCGGACGCTTAACCGACTGCGCCACCCAGGCACCCCAAAAAAGGAAGTGTTTTTAATTTTCCTCGTGCTTTTTGTTCAGTTGTTTCAGAATTTTGATGGTCAAGAGGCATTATCTATTGAAATCCTAAACAAACACGTCTAAAATCAAATTAATCATCTATTCATTCTCTCTCTCTCTCTCTCTCTCTCTCTCTCTCTCTCTCCCCCCAAAATTCCACCTGTCGTTTCTGCTGGGTCTCCTCCCTCCATCTTTGGAACATGCCTCCCAACTCAACACACACAGAGCAATGAGAAAGGAATTTTCCAGTACCGGGAGAAGGACAGCCAGTCAATGCCCAGGGCTTAGAGGCTGGGAAGCCGGACTTTGTAGCAGAGCCTATCTTTATTGTTATGTCTTCCCAGACAGTCTGCCAGCTGCATGTGCAGGTGATTATTCTCCTGTGTAAACGTATAGGCTCAGCTACTGTAACAAAAAGACCCAAAGCTGCAGTGGCTCAAACCAAAAGAAGTTTATTTCTCTCTCACCTAACTGTTCAAAGGCAGGCAAGTGGTCCCGGTGGGTGGGCAGCCCTCTTCCTCCAGGCCATTGAGAGACTAAGTTGCTTCTGCCTTGTTGCTATGACACCTTAATCTATGAGGCTGAGACTCACTCCATACTGTGTTTGAGTTCCAGCCTATGAGATGGGAGAAGAGAAAGTAGAGGGCAGATGGCTTCCTTAAGGGATTAAACATACACGCACCACTTCTGTTCCATTCACATTCTAGCTGTAAATGGGGCTGGGACATGCAGGATTTAAGACATAAAACTCAAAGGAAGAGGCAAGAATGGAAGCTGGGGCCAGGAGCAGTCTCTGCTACATCTGTACAGCCACCATGTGATGTCTGCCCTGTTGTATGTATGTGTCACCTTGTGTTGCAGTTTTTCATATTCTGTTTTATTGCATTTTTTTTTTTTACTTAAGTCATGTCTATACCCAATGTGGGGCTCAGACTCATAATCCTGAGATCAAGAGTTGCATGCTCTTCCAGCTGAGCTAGCCAGGTACCCCAAGAAGGGTGCATTTTAAAATAATTTTAGTTGTGGTAAAAAAAAAATCACATAAAATATACCATTGTAGCCATTTAAAGTGTACAGTTCAGTAGTATTAAGTATATACATATGGTTGTACAACCAATCTCCAGAATGTTTCATCTTGCAAAACTAGTTTTAAGTCCTCAAAATCCCAGTGCTTTAATATCCGTTAATGCTTCTTTAATCTAGTTTATAGATGGTAGGCATTATCTGTTCTTTGATTATGCATAATTATATATTAGAAGTATGTGTAAAAGCTCATAATAAATTTCAGCTAACTTTTTAAAAATTTATCGTTCTGTACAAAATGACAAAGATTGAAATCTTACATATTTAAAACTACAGAATACTTAAAATATTAGATATTTTTCATTTTTCTACCATAAAATACATAATAAGCTGAGACGTTAATCGAGCAGTATGTTTTTACTTCTACCCAAAAAGAAGTAATAAAGGTGTGTATTTCTATTATTTGAAAGAGGGGGTTCTCTTGAGGCAATTGACCAGAGGAGAGTTATGCAGAGAATGCTGAATGTCAAAGCCAGAAAGAAACTCAGAACCCATCTTGTCAGTTTAGAAACTGAGGCCCCATACACCTCCCACTTTTATCTCAGGAATGCCTCCATCTGTGGCGTATTTTCCATGGCAGATAAAAATGAGTTGCCAAAGGAATAATTCTGAATATTTATAATGTTATTTAGCTTTGGGAGAAAGTAAAGACTGACCTTTATGAGATGTGGTAATTTTTCCCATATTATTATAAGTTACTAAACATATAACATTTTTTTTAATGTTTATTTTTTAGAGAGAGCATGTGTGTGTGCACAAGTGGGGGGAGGGGCAGAGAGCAAGAGAGACACAGAATCCAAAGCAGGCTCCAGGCTCTGAGCTGTCAGCATAGAGTCTGACATGGGGCTCGAACTCAAGAACAGTGAGATCATGCCCTGAGCTGAAGTCGGCCACTTAACCGACTGAGCCACCCGGGTGCCCCTAAACATATAACATTCTTCAAACCCCTTTGAAAAACTGAAAAATTGGTATTCACAATGGCTGGATTTAAGAACACTATAATGTAAGCCATATTGTTAAGCAAATGGGTGAATATAAAGTTAGTGTAACATCCTAGCAAACCAACACTTTTTACCAAACACTTTTTCCAACACTTTTTTTACCAACACTTTTTTCTTAGGAGTTAAATGTTTGGCCAGCCAGCCAGATGTCATACCCTCACAGGCTGGGCATATCATCCAGATGAAGAGCAGTGGGACCCCTATTTCGAGTTTAGAAAGAACATTTGCCAAATCTGTCCAGAGGAGGGCAACTCAGCAGTGAGAGGAAGTTGAATCTGTATCATAGGCTTTCAGAGAGACAGCTATTAGAACTAGGAGTGTTAGAAGACCAAGCACTTAGGAAATACAGTAACCATCCTGAGACATTTATAGGACTGCCCCATGGCCATGCTTACACAAAAGCAGGGAAGTCACTTGCCAAGAGGATAGAAGGACATACTGCCCTGGACAGAGCTTCTTGGGGGTAACTTTGAAGACCCCTCCCAACCCTTTTTTTTTTTTTTAACATTTTATTTATTTTTACGAGACAGAGAGAGGCAGTGTGAGCCAGGGAGGGGCACAGAGAGAGGGAGACAGACCCCTCCCAACTCTAAGACTGATTCTCTGTGATTCTTACTCTAGGACCTCAGTTTCTGATCATGTTTACAAAATAGAAGAAAGAATCTGTCATACTTAAGAATGTGGCACCTGCTTCTTACTACAAGAACCTAACAGACATGGAAAAAAACAGCGTTGGTGTGTGTGCATGTGAGAGAGAGAGAGATAGATGGGGAGAGAGAGAGCATATGCAGGGCAAGCAGATTTCCCCATCTGACTCTCTAGGTAATCTTCCCAGATAGGGCAGCTGTTCTGTGCCCACCCTACCCTAGGAACTCTGAGGGCTTCAACTCATGGTTGGACTTGAATGAGTTTATCTCCTCTACCTGGTTATGGAGACAAGACTAATATGCCTAAGATGACAGAGAAACCAGGGGACATTCTGGAGCTCTTTTTCCTCACAGTCTTCATTCTTTCATTTTCCTCCCTATCCCTTGCTCTCCTTTCTTTAAAATTAAAAAAAAAAAAATTAACTCACTATCTGTATGTCACTGCCTTAATCACAACCACTTCCATTCAAAAATGCACACAACCTGGTGTTCGCTTCAGCAGCACATATACTAAAATTGGAACGATACAGAGAAGACTAGCAAGTCCCTGTATAAGGATGACACACAGATGTGTGAAGCACTCCCTATTTTTATGTCCTCAGTCCGGTCATGCCTCCGGAGCTGAAGGTCCACTCCAGTTCCTCCCATCAAGGCTGGGTGCCTCATGGCTACAAGGTTTCTCCTTCCTCTATGGTACTCTCTATACTTTTCCCCTCCTCCCAATCAAAGCTCTGGCATGGGAACAAAAAATGCATACAACCCCAAAAAAGATCAAAACCTCTCGCTCCATCCTGCCTTCTTAGGCAAACAGCACCAAAGTAGCAGTTGTTGCCAAAATACATTAAATGTGGCTTGAGAAATCAGCTTATACACAGTCCAAATTTAAATCTTTACAATCATCCTCTTCCGTAGACCAAAACAGCAACAGATGGGTAAAGGAAGAAACGGAATGTGGTCACATTTTATACCAGCAGTATAGACCTTTTCAGATTGCAGTAAGTCATTTGCCATCCACAACCTATGGTCTTTCATTCCTGCTGAGGCACGGATTCAAGATTCTGGGTTTGGGGTTTCTGAGTTGGAACAAAAACATTTAGCAGGTGGCTGTATATTTATTTTTTTTAAATCAGGCAGTGGTGAGTCTGGTACCCTGAAGACCACAGCACCCATAGGCAAGTAGACTCTAGATATTTAATATCTGATTTCATTCAAAATGAAAGTTCTAAGATTGGACAGGTGGACAGGCTGGCTCCCACTATCTGTGAGTAAATTTGGCCCCTTCGGGGATTCTCCTTAATGCCAGGAGACCAGCTCCCTGTGTTTTCTTTTCAGTTTGGCATTGCGGAATATAAGAACCACAAGACACACTCCCTGTTACCATTTGGGTATAGTCCTGGTATGAGGACACTGGGTTATCGAAAACAGGTCAAGCTAGTATGAGCTCAGAACCAACCCCAAGTGAGTGGGCACCAGGAAATGGGAGTTTAAATTTGAATGGTCCTTTTTTAAAAAGTAGGTTTTGTATACACATTAAGATGAGCATGTATCTTTTTTTAAATCTAACATTTATTAACTGTTTATATTACACCATTTTGAATCCTCACCAATCCCTGAGTCAGACATTATTATCATCCCCATTTTTCAGATGAGGAAACCGAGGCACAGTGAGGTTAAGGAACTGCCCAGTCTCTTACAGAGCCAGTTATTGGCACAGTTGGAACATAGACTTGCTGGATCTAGAGCTGGTTTAAAGGGAGACCGTGAGAGTTGGAATTTCATGGCCAGTCCTTTGGAGCCTAAATGAGCGTGTAATTTGACCTAGCGTTTGCTCTTCTAGGATGTATCCTAAGGGAATATTCAGACAAGTGCTCTGAAATGAATGTTCTGGGATATTCGTTACAGCTTTGTGTGTAATCTTTTCAGTATCAGGGCAAATGTCACCTCCTCAAAGAAGCTGTTTTGCTGCCATACTCAAGTACCAATGCCCCCTAGCATGCTATCCTGGTACTAAATTCTGTCCTCTTGATAGCTCTTTCCACAGCCTGCAATTGTTTATTGGTTTACTCATTTATTAGTTGCTTTCCTAACTGGAATGTAAGTTCCATGTAGGCAGGGACTGGTTATCTCCATTACCTAAAATAGTACCTGACACATAAACAGTATTCAGTAAATATGTGTTGGAAAAAATAAAAGAATTAATAGCAAAACATTGGGGAAATTTAAACTCTGAGCCATTAGGAGATTGATTAGGTAAATTATAGTATATCTATGCAATAGAATACTGTGCAGTCATAACATGATTGTGGAGATTTTCTCCTTCATAGAGATGTACTCTGCCTATTGTTGGGTGAAAAAAGCAGGGGAAGCATGTGTATTATGATCCCTGTACTGGTCAGGGCTCCTGGTAGCCAACCACAGAATCTACTCTATTAAGTTAGAGCAGAAAACAAAATAGTTTATTATAGGCTACTAGGTAAGTCACAGACCCTATGCGATGCAAGGAGGGATTCCACAGACAGGGCCCAGGATTGGGACCGTGACACTTGAGTTCTGCATCACCTCCACTGCTGACTCTCTGTGCACTCTCTGAAAAAGTTAACTCTTGTAACCTCCATGTTCTTCAGGCAAACATGGATAATAAAACCTGCCCTGTCTACCCCTCAGGACTGCTGTGAGAGCAAATGAGATGCAGGCCCTTTGAAAAGTTAAAAAATGCACTCCATCAGGTGGCATTTAACTGAGCTGGCTGGCTCAGTTAAGAAAGAGCATGTGACTCTTGACTTCGGGGTCATGAGTTTGAGCCCCACGTTGGGAATGGAGATTATTTTTTTAAGTAGATAAATAAATGGAAAAAACCAATAGGGTATATAAAAAAAAAAGAAAAGTTAAAAAAAGAACTGTGTAACATTTACATCACTATTCCAAAAGACAAGAAATAACAAGTGTTGGCAAAGATGTGGAGAAAGAAACTTTTGTGCACTGTTGGTGGGAATGTAAATTGGTACAGCCACTGTGGAAACCAGTAAAGAGGGTCCTCAAAAAAATTAAAAATAGAAATACCATATAATCCAATAATTCCACTAATAAATTTGGGTATTTACCCAAAGAAAACAAAAACACTAATTTGAAAAGATACATACATTTCTGTTTATTGCAGCATTATTTACAATATAGAAACATGGAAACAACCTAAGTGTCCATTGATAGATGAATGGATAAAGAAGATAAGTGTGTGCATATGTGTGTGTATACACACACACACACATATACACAATTGAATATTACACAGCCATAAAAAAGATGAGATCATGACATTTGTGACATGGATGGCCCCAGATGGTATTATGTGCTAAGTTAAATAAGTCAGACTGAGAAAGATAAATACCATATGACTTCACACATATGTGGAATCTGAAAAAAAATGAATAAACGAAAAGCAGAATCAGACCTGTAAATAGAACAGACTGATGGTTGCCAGAGGGAAGAGGAGTTGGGGATGGGCAAAATGGGTAAAGGGGAGTGGGAGATACAGGCTTCCAGTTCTGGAATGAATAAGTCACAGGAATAAAAGGCATAGCACAAGAAATACGGTCAATGATATTGTAATAGTGTTGTATGGGTGACAGGTGGCAGCCACACTTGTGGTGATAATGTATAGAGAAGCTGAATCACTATGTTGTACACCTGAAACTAATGTAGCATTACGTGTCAACTATGCTAAAATCTGAAGAAAAAAAGTTTACATCCTTGCTATCCAGTGATTCTGAATGTGTGAACATACATACTTCCTTCCAAAGCCATATTAGTCAGCACTGGGATGCCACTGGTCCTCACCACTTACCAACGGCACATCACTCTAAGCATTAAATTGCACATGGCAGTGGTCTGGACAAGAAGTCTGGTAATTTTGGCAGTTGTTTTTGCTAAGCTTGTCCTAAAATCACTTTCCACGTGCCTTCAGCCACTCTCCCCCTGGGCTGACCTCCGCTTCAGGCCTGTCCTTTTCTCAAGGCTCACTAAGCTTGCCATCTGCAGGGAGCATGCAGTTCTCATCTCTGAGATCTGCACTGTCTAGCATCAAAGCTCAGTCTTCCCTAAGCAGCATCCCAAGGGCTAACCTCTGGAGCACTGGTGTTCAAAGTCACTGTCAACCAACACTTCATGCATGATTTGGGCAACTGACTAAGTATATATTGAAGGCTGGATTCAATAAGTTTTTTAATTTCCTTATTCCATTTTTTGCATATTTTTATATTTTAAAAAATGGTTCTCATTGCCCCCCTATTGTGTGGGAAAAAGAGTATTGTGATATAACAGGGCATTTCAACAAGGTACTAACATTGTTAAGAAGGACTTTGATGTTCCTGAAACCAGGCATGTGTTGCAAGGTGGGATGATGTTCTCAGTTCCTGTATGTACGTCCAGAAGCTTTTCCTGGCAGAGCTTTTAGCCCCTGAGACTTTCATCTTCATCTAGCACGAAGGATACAATTTGATCCTGACGCATGGAGTATAGAAGCTGCAGAACGTCCACACAATCTGTTATGCTAAATCACACCTGGTGTCTGCACAGAGAAGGCTCTGGCAAGCTTCCTCGCCGCTGGGACCGAGGCCTCTGACTCTGACGCCAAAACATGGCAGTGTTGCAAGGAGCCTTCTGAGAGCCTGGCTCTCCGGCATGGTAAATTAACCTGCTTGTTCTCACGTTAAATACTTTATGAAAATTTACTGGGCGATAAAAGAGGGAAGAAAACCCAAGTGGCTCCACACTGAGCCTGCCTGGCACCGGTGAAGGAATGAAGCTGCTGAGAAACTCCACGTGAAGAGCTGGCAAGAAGCAAGGTGGACAACACAATGAAAATGAAGTGTGGTGTGGGCTGCTGCATTGTTTTAGTAGTATTTTCTCAAGGAAGGCATTGAATCGTAGGAGAGCTGGTGTTGGTACGCTAGGTAAGAGGGCCCTGGGCTCTGCCACTTTCTCCTTGGGACCCATTTTCAGAGGAGTTATGGCATGCCCCCATAGATCGCAAAGAGAAACCTCCTCCTGTGTGGCTCTGTCCTTGAGAAGGGCCCTTTGCTGTAACCAAACCATGTTCTCAAAGGGCAGAATGTGCCTGTTTAAAAATAAAATATTCTAATGGCCATTATCGTCCTCCATTCTTCAATTTTCCACATTAGATTCTTCTTCTCTTTTCCTTGTTGATTTTAGAACAAAAATAAGATGATGAAGAGTAGAATGGAGAAGTTCTCCCTAAAATACCTAAAAATTTGGGGGCATGTGGCTGGCTCGGTTGATGGAGCATATCACTCTTGAACTCGGGGTTGTGAGTTCGAGCCCTACATTGGGTGTAGAGATTACTTAAAAATAAATCTAAGGGGTGGCTGGGTGGCTCAGTCAGTTAAGTATCTGACTTGATTTTGGCTCAGGTCACCATCTCGTGGTTCTTGGGTTCAGGCCTCGTGTTGGGCTCTGCGCTGACAGCATGGAGTCTGCTTCGGATCCTCTGTCTCCCTCTCTCCCTGCCCCTCCCCCGCTCGTTCATTCTCTCCCTCTCTCTCAAAATAAATAACATTTAAATAAATAAATCTTAAAAATAATATTAAAATAAAATACCTGTAAATTTGCCACCTAAAAGAAACAAAGCCTTTTTAACTATCACTTTCTTTGGGAAACAATTAGGAAGCAAGACAAACAACAACAATGAACCATGAAAATGAAATGATTAGTTACTATAAAATGAAGTGTGACTGTGTATTTGAAGAACAGAAATCAAAATCCACAAAGATGGAACAAGCTGATAATACTAGGCAGGGGATTTTAAAATTCCTTTTCATTTTAAAGCCACACCGACATTAAAAGGAGTTTGTGAGAATAATGGTCCGGTTTAGCATGCGGCAAGAAATATTTCCTTGTGTTTGATTTCTGCCATCACAGAGCTTATCTAGTTACCTGATTTCTTCATTCATGGCTGCCAGGAAGACTAATTAACACTACGGAAGCTAAAGAATCCTATTTGCTCTGCCACAGAGTAAAGCTTCTTTCCCCCAAAATGTGAAGCCAAGGCCTTGCACCTGCTGAAATTCCCGTTAGTTTGGTTTGTTGAATTGCAAGGCTGTTTGTGCCTTATCATTAGACATTCATACTCTATCTGTAAGCTTTTATAACCTCCTACTTATGGAGACAAGATTCTTTGTGTCAGCACCTTAGAGAAGTGTTGCTGAAGCAGTTGGCACGCAGACAGGAATTTCCCAGCAGCACCGTTGGCATGGCGGAGCTCCTGTACAACCTACCTTAGTGCAGCCTCGCAGACAAGTGGGCCCCATTCACCTCCAAAATTGGTGACGGGCAGGAAAACAGATGTTTTCCCACGTAGAAGTGAAGCTTTCACTTTTTAAGAAAATTGATTCTTAATACTTAGAGGACAGTTTGGATTAGTTATACTAGAAGTGTATCTCAGGTGGGCTTGTAACCTGAAGGAAGTCATCAGCCAAAACAGTTGTGAGCATCACAGTAAAACTGCTCCAGCCTGGACAGGTGACATGGCTGTTACCTGATGTATCTGAAACCCTGGCAGGGCCGCCTCATTACATCATGAACCAATCACTCTCGACTTACCCTTAAAAAAGAATGAAAGGCCCGCAGACCCTGCCCCAGGTGGGTGGGTGGTCGGTCCATGGCACCTGTGGCAAATGGCAGTGTTTTTGTCCTTATAAGCAGAAAGGTAGGTGCAGAGTCCTTTGATGACACTGTTCCCTTTCGCTTGTTTGCTTTCATTCTCCCATGCAGACTGCAACCCAGCAGGAGGGCTTTTAAACCCAAACAGTTAATTACCTTCTCTAACCCAGAGAAGTGGGGAAACACAAATCCAGCAAGTTGAGAGGGAGAGGGCAGCTTTGCTTGGGGCTGTGTTTTACACCAGGTGGGAAGGGAGCCACCTTCACCATCCACAGGGCAGAGGGAGACCAATTAGAAGGCAAAAGGGAGGGAGGCAGGCCTCATTCCCACTCCTTGTGTACTTTACATTTCCTTTTCAGACAAGAAAATGCACTGTACTGCACCTGCACTGCACTCTCCAGATCAGAGGCCTGTGTAAACACACCCACCCCAAAGACAAAATTGAGTAGCTTCAGGACTAGAGGCCCTCTGGAGATAAAAGCATGTGCTTCACGCTCAGGAGATGGAGACATAGCCCGTGGGCAGAGCAGGCTCGGGCAGGGAGCTTCTCCACGTAACACTCAAGGGGCAGAGGGGGTGGACCTTCCCCCAGTCCAGGCCTGAGCACTAGCAGCTTCCACTATGGAGAGTGTTTTCTCAACTGAACTCCAAGTCTTGTCCCACCACCCCCAACACCCTTGCCTCCCTCAAAGGGGGACCAAATACAAGGACTTAGCCCTTGTATTCCTAAATTGGGGCTCACCCCTGCCCACCTGGGAATCTCTGGTCTTTCTGTCCATCTCCTGGTGCCAGCCCCTTCCCTACCTAACCTCATACGTACTGACCATCTGCCTCTGTATTTGCTCACTGTTCCTGCCTCTGCCTTCTGCCCATTCCTGGCTCTTTGCTGGGTGCTGCCCTCTCCTCAGCACCTAATGAGATCCCCAACTCCCCTGCCCCCTGTCTGAGCCTGAAGCTCCCCCTCCTGCCTCTAATCCTTTCTAAGTCCTGTTGTCTGTTCCACTGACTTTAACTGTTTTACTTCTCATTCTGTGGGTCTTTCATTGCCACAACTAGATTACACATTCCTCTGTTGATTTATATATCAATATAAAGTTATTTATATACCTTTCCCTATCCCTCCTCACCTGTTCCCAGCACCCAGCACAGTAGATAGCATTTGATTGATCCCTCTCCTACTGGTTAAAAAGTTTTAAATGTACCAGACCAGAGACATCAGATAGAATCTGGGGATAGTATTCAGGAAATTTTCTTTTCAGAATCACAAACGATCTTAAAGAAGAGGACAAATCCTATCAGTTATCTAAATGTTTTCAAGTATCTAGATGTTTGGCCATCACCTGAGTGATGATGTCATTCAGATTTCCTCTGGATCCTTTGCATCACGTAGACATGGGTAGTGGCTCCCTTAGGAGAAAGCATGTCGAAGCACCCTGTTCCTCCACTCACAGATTGTCCTGCCTAGAGCCAGTCTCATGGCTCCTGGTGCCTCTGCTGCCCTGCTAGAAAACAGAAATTATGACACTGCCCCTCTGAGGCTGTGAGACCAAGTGATGAGTGAGAACAACGAAAATAGTAAGAGTGGGAAGACTCCACAGCTCCACAGACAAATCTGAGCATGGCAGTTGTTATTCACAAGGAGAAAGGCAACACATGCCTTTAGTAGGTAAATTGTCTTTTTAAAAAGTTGTGTGCTGGGGCGCCTGGGTGGCTCAGTCGGTTGAGCATCCGACTTCGGCTCAGGTCACGATCTCACGGTCCGTGAGTTCGAGCCCCGCATCGGCCTCTGGGCTGATAGCTCAGACCCTGGAGCCTGCTTCCGATTCTGTGTCTCCCTCTCTCTGACCCTCCCCCGTTCATGCTCTGTCTCTGTCTCAAAAATAAATAAACGTTAAAAAAAAAAAAAAGTTGTGTGCAGGGTCACCTGGGGGGCTCAGTCAGTTGGGCATCCGACTTTGGCTCAGGTCATGATCTCACAGTTTCTGAGTTTGAGCCCCACGTTGGGCTCTGTGCTGATGGCTCAGAGCCTGGAGCCTGCCTCGGATTCTGGGTCTTCCTCTCTCTCTGCCCCTCCCCTGCTAGTGCTCTGTCTCTCGAAAATAAATAAATGTAAAAAAAATCTTTTTTTAAAGTTGTGTGCAAAGTGTACCTCAAAGCCACACTACCAGGGGTGCCTGGGTGGCTTAGTCCATTGGGCATCCGACTCCTGATTTCTGCTCAGGTCATGATCTCACGGTTTGAGTTTGAGCCCCACATCAGGCTCTGTTCTGACAGCATGCTTGGGATTCTCTCTCTTCCTTCCTCTCTCTCTGTGCCTCTCCCACTCATGCTCTCTCTCTCTCAAAATAAATAAATAAACATTTTTTTGGAAAGATCATAGGGGTGCCTGGGTGGCTTAGTTAAGCATCTGACTTCAGCTCAGGTCATGATCTCATGGTTTGTAGGTTCAAGCCCTACATCAGGCTTTCTGCTGTCAGCAGAGAGCCCACTTTGGATGGGAGCTCTCTGTCCCTCCCCCGCTCACTGACTCTCTTTCTCAAAAAGAAATAAACATCTTTAATTAATTAATTTTTTAAAAGACCATAACAAGTGTTGGTAAGGATATAGAGCAATTGGAACCTTCATATACTTCTGATTGGAATGTAAATTGACACAGCCACTTCGGAAATAGTTACTAGTTCCTCAGAAGATTAGACATAGATAGAGTTGCCTTATAATCCAGTAGTTCTCCTATCTCCTAGGCATGTACCCAAGAGAAATGAAAACAGATAACCACACAAAAACTTGTACATGAATGTTCATAGCAGCATTTTTCCTAATAGCCAAAAGCCAAAACCAAATGTTCATTAACTGATAATAGATACATTCTAAGTGGTATATCCATACAATGGAATATTATTTGGCAATAAGGAAGTACTGATACATGCTACAATATGATGAACCTTGAAACATTGTACTAGGCAAGGAAACTAGTCTCAAAAGATCACATATTGCATGATTCCATTCACATAAAATGCCCAGAATAAGCAAATCTACAGAGAAACAAGGTAGATTCATGGTTGCCTAGAGCTGGGAAGGTTGGGGGAATCTGGGAGTAACTGCTGAAGAGTATGGAGTTTCTTTTGGGGATGATAAAAATATATATTTTTTTAGTTTATTTTTATTTATTTTGAGAGACAGCAAGCAGGGGAGGGACAGAGAGAGAGGGAAAGACAATCTCAAGCAGGCTCCACACTATCAGCACAGAGCCTGACTCAGGGCTCAGACTCACAAACCATGAGATCATGACCTGAGCTGAAGTTGGACGCTCAACCAAGTAAGCAACCCAGGCACCCCAATGACTCAATTCTATATATTACATTACTCAGTGCTTATCAAAATGGACTCTTTCTTGATCCCCTTTATCTGGCTTCACCATCTACCTCCCTTCAGGCAACCACCAGTTTGTTCTCTGTATTTAAGAGTCTGCTTTTTCCAACCGACACATGACAAAATGCTCAACATCACTCATCGTCAGGGAAATACAAATCAAAACCACACTGAGATACCACCTCACACCTGTCAGAATGGCTAACATTAACATAGACAACAACAGATGTTTACGAGGATGCGGAGAAAGAGGATCTCTTTTGCACTGCTGGTGGGAATGCAAACTGATGCAACCACTCTGGGAAACAGTATGGAGGTTCCTCAAAAAATTAAAAATAGAACTACCCTACGACCCAGCAATTGCACTACTAGGTATTTATCCAAGGGATACAGGTATGCTGTTTGGAAGGGGCACATGCACCCCAATGTTTATAGCAGCACTACCGCCAATAGCCAAAGTATGGAAAGAGCCCAAATGTCCATCAGTGGATGAATGGGTAAAGAAGATGTGGTATATATACACAATGGAGTACTACTTGGCAATCAAAAAAAAAAAAAATAAAACAAAATCTGGCCATTTGCAACTATGTGGATGGAACTAGGGGGTATTATGCTAAGTGAAATTAGTCTGTCAGAGAAAGACAAGTATCATGTGACTTCACTCATGAGGACTGTAAGACACAGAACAGATTAACACAAGGGAAGGGAAGCAAAAATAATATAAAGACAGGGAGAGGGACAAAACATAAGAGACCCTTAAATATGGAGAACAAACAGAGGGTACTGGAGGGGTTGTGGGAGGGGGGATGGTCTAAATGGGTAAGGGGCATTAAGGAATCTACTGAAATCATTATTGCACTATATGTTAACTAACTTGGATGTAAAATTTTAAAAATAATAAAATAATAAAAAATAAAGTAGTTAAAATGTCTGCTTTTTGTCTCTCTTTTTGTTAATTTGTTTCTTAACTTCTACATATGAGTGAAATCATATAGTATAAGTCATTAACTAGTTTTTAACATTTTATTGTAGAAATAGTCTAATACAGATGGTCTCCAACTTATGATGGTTCGATTTAGGATTTTTCTACTTTACCATGGTGCAAAAGTGATACACCTTCAGTAGCAACTGCACTTTAAATTTTGAATTTGGATCTTCCCTGTGCCAGCAATAGGCAGTAAGATCCTCTGTCATGGGAGTGCCTGAGTGGCTCAGTCAGTTAATTGTCCGTCCAACTTTGGCTCAGGTCATGATCTCACGGTTGGTGAGTTTAAACCCTGCATCAGGCTGTCTGCTGTCAGCCAGGAGCCTGCTTCAGCTCCTCTGTCTCCCTCTCTCTTTACCTCTCCCCAGCTCATGCTCTCTCTCTCTCTCAAAGATAAACATTAAAAAAGAAAAAAGATCCTCTTTCATAATACTGGGCAGCAGCAGGGTGCCTCAGCTCCCAGTCAGCTACATGAGCCCAGGTAAACAACCAATAAATACACTGACCACCATTTGTACCATACAACCACTGTTAGGTGTTCCCTGGTGGTCTAGTGGTTAGGATTTGGCACTCTCTCCCACACAACCACTGTTTTTCACTTTCAGTACAATATTCAATAAATTACATGAGGGGCACCTAGGGGATTCAGTCAGTTAAGTGTCCAACTCTTGGTTTCAGCTCAGGTCATGATCTCACGGTTCATGAGTTTGAGCCCTTCATCGGGCTCCATGCTGGCAGCACAAGCCTGCTTGGGATTCTCTGTCTCTCCCTCTCTCTCTCTGCCCCTCTCCCTCATGCACACATGCATTCTCTCTTAAAGTAAATAAACTTAGTTCATTCTTTGAATTTTGACAAACGTGTAGGCCTGTATGACTTAAAGCCATTGTTTTAATATTTTAAAAAATATTTTTAATTGTTCAGAGACCTTCAAAATAACGTGGGTCTCAAACTCATGACCCTGAGATGAAGAACTTCATATTCTACCAACTAAGCCAGTCAGGCGCCCCTCCTAAACTTGTGTTTTAATGCATCTTTCATAATTAACACATCAGAGACTTTGCTCTACCAAAATCTATATTTTCAGAATAAACAGAGTACCTACAATTGTAATAATCTGTAGGATAAGTCAATGAGTGAAAAATTTTTCACTTTTTTTTATTGTGGTAGTAGTATACATAATAAAATTTACCATCTTAACCATTTTTAAGTGTACTATTCAGTTGTTACTGATGCATTCACATTGTTGTGCAACCATTACCACCGTCCATCCCTATAACTCTTTTCATCTTGTAAAACTGAAACCCTGTACTCATTAAACACCAACTCCCATTCCCTCCTCCCCCCAGCACCTGGCAACCACTATTCTATTTTCTGACTAAGTACCTCATTTAAGTGGAATCACATAGTAGTTGTCTTTCTGTGACTGGCTTATTTCACTTACCCTAATGTCCTCAAGGTTCATCCATATTGTAGCATATGTCAGAATTTCCCCTGTTTTTAAAGTTGAATAATATTCCATTGTGTGTGTATATGCACACCACATTTTGCTTATCCATTCTCTTGTCAATGGACATTTAGCTTGCTTCCACATTTTAGCAATTAAGAATGCTGCTGTACACATAGATGTACAAATAATCTCCTTAAGACCCTGCCTTCAGTGCTTTGGGATATATACCCAGAAATGGAATTGTTGGATCATACGGTAATTCTATTTTTAATTTTTTGAGGAACGGCCATACTGTTTTCTATAGAGGCTGTACCATTTACATTCCCACCGAAAGCACACTAGGGTTCCAATTTATCCACATCCTCACCAACACTTGTTTTTTTCTGGTTTTTTTTTTTTTCTAGTAGCCATCCTAATGGGTATGAAGTGGTATTTCATTGTAGTTTTGATTTGCATTTCCCTAATTATCCATGGTGTTGAGCATTTTTTTCGTGAGCTTATTGGCCATTTGTATATCTTCTTTGGAAAAATGTCTATTCAACTCCTTTGACCGCTTTTTGAATTGTGTTGATTTTTGTTGTTGTTGAGTTTTAGGAGATCTGTATATATTCTAGATATTGATCCTTTATCAGTTATATGATTTGCAAATATTTTCTCCCCTTCTGTGCATTGCCTTTTTTCTCTGTTTATATCAAGTGTCTCTTGATGTACAAATATTTTTTTAATTTTCATGAAGTCAAATTTGCCTGTTTTTTTTTTGTTTTGTTTTGTTTTTTGTTACCCCTGCCTTTGGTGTTGTCAGTGAATGAAATTTTAAACCAGTTATTTCGTGGTATATTCAGTATTGTTGTAGATTTTCTTTTTTTCAAAAATAAGCAAACCAAGATTTCTTTTTCATGTGGAAAAAACAATGGGATAGAAAACACTATCACCTTCCTAAAGAAATGCTACCCAGGTTGTACTAATTAATGAGAATTTCTTTGCCTTTTGTCCAATGCAGTCACTACAACAGGCTCTATGATCATAATAAACTTTTATGCATTTGTAAGAAAAATACAATAACATAGTTTACTAATGACCTGTTTTAGTCAGAAGCACTTCCTTTTTAAAAGTATAAATGTATAGGGGCACCTGGGTGGCTCAGTTGGTTAAGCTTCTGACTTCGGCTCAGGTCATGGTCTCACGGTTTGTGGGTTCAAGCCCCATATCGGGCTCTGTGCTGACAGCTCAGAGCCCGGAGCCTGCTTCGGATTCTGTCTTCCTCTCTCTCTGCCCCTCCTTTGCTCACATGGTGTCTGTCTCTCTCTCTAAAAAATAAATAAACATTAAAAATATGTATATATAAATATATAATAGAAGTTATATGAAAAAGGAGATCCTTAAATGGAAAGTTCACTCTGAATTTGTATTTTAAATTTTTTTTTTCAACCTTTATTTATTTTTGGGACAGAGAGAGACAGAGCATGAACGGGTGAGGGGCAGAGAGAGAGGGAGACACAGAATCGGAAATAGGCTCCAGTCTCTGAGCCATCAGCCCAGAGCCGACGCGGGGTTTGAACTCACGGACCGCAAGATCGTGACCTGGCTGAAGTCCGACGCTTAACCGACTGCGCCACCCAGGCGCCCCTGAATTTGTATTTTTTTTTTCAACGTTTATTTTATTTATTTTTGGGACAGAGAGAGACAGAGCATGAACGGGGGAGGGGCAGAGAGAGAGGGAGACACAGAATCGGAAACAGGCTCCAGGCTCCGAGCCATCAGCCCAGAGCCTGACGCGGGGCTCGAACTCACGGACCGCGAGATCGTGACCTGGCTGAAGTCGGACGCTTAACCGACTGCGCCACCCAGGCACCCCCTGAATTTGTATTTTAAACCAAACCTCAAAATTTTCAAAAAATTTTTCATGTACCTAGTGATATCAAGGCCCAAAGTTTGTTTCACTCCATGCCTGTGGCATCATTTTACAAATGAGATGAAATGGAAATCATATGGACAGATTCAGAAAAGATAGAATTCACTAGTGTTTTTGAATATGTGGCATGGCAGTGTGCCTTTTGTACAATTAAATAATGAAATATTGCACATTTTTCAAAATCACAAAGGTTATATGTCTCCCTGGAATCTAGAAAGTATTTCTATTTCTTTATTTCTATTTCTTCGTATTTCTTAATTACCAATTCTGGGTTCGGCAGCACAGCTTTCTCACGGCTCCTGTTGCATCAAGGGTCATCTTTGTGATTTCCTCTGAAAACGACTATACATTAACATACAAGGTTTGAGTGGGGGATGGAAAAGGGAAAGGTGTTAATTCAGATGTTATGAAACTGTGATAATGCCATTATTTAAGGCACTTATTTGGGTATGTTTATACTTTGTAGTTTTATAAATAAACCCAAGGGGCTCCTCCTGGTTGTCACAATCCTCCTTGAATCTCGTATCCTGTCTGTCTCTTCCTATCCGACAGTAGAATTGATGCCGCTCTAATCCCTGGAAGTTTGGAACTAATGAACTGACTGCTGAGCTGCCGCCACGGAGCTTGGTCCCAAACTATACTGTACTTCACACTCGATTTATTCTCCAGATGGCGAGACTGTGCCGCCCTGCCGCGAGGGACCACCTCTTCCACTGGAGTGTAAAAGTGGACGGATGTTGTTTTCTTTGCAGATTTGATCATTCTGAGCTAGAAACTTGCGAGGATGATTAGTTATTAGCTTTAATGGGTGCCAATTGAACCAACTGCACGCATATTTTCTCCTTTAATTTTGGAGTCTGCAGGTCTTGGCGATGGTTGATTTATCCGCTTTCTTACGTCACTGGAGCGTGTCTCTTCCCCAGGTGATAAGAACCGAGTCTCTGAAATCATAGCACGCCTTGGTTCCTGGCCCAGACAGAGTCACATAATACGGTGGCTTATGTATAAGGACAAGTTTATTAGCCACTGGTCCACTGCACTGAGCAGCCCATGGCACGAAATATCGATTGAATGTGGGAAGTTTGGTGACACTTTTTATTTAGAACAGGGGCCGATGAAAATTCTGATCTGTGCCTACTTTCTTTGTGACCTCTGTGGAGTCCACCTCTGGAATCACATACTACAGAACACACTATGGTAATTAGTCTCTGCAAAGATCTGATGTAACTGTTGATAAAGGCTTTAATTCCATTCCTTATTCTGGTTTTTTTTCCTCCAGGTTTTCAGATTTTAGAGGAACAAGTTCATCCTACATTAAGAAAAATCATACCAAGGCCATTCCGTAATGTTAACACTACTGCATTTAGAATGCAGTTCCTTCTCAACCTCATTTTGAACAACCCATTTTGCTACCAGAATGTAAGACACCCTTCCCCGCAAAAAAAAAAAAAGGTCTTTTTTGAGTGGCCTCTTTTTGCTTTAATTTCCTCTTCCTTCTTTTTTGCCAGGGAACATTACCTCCCAATCATGTCAGCAAATCACCTTCTGAGAAGGTGGTGTCTGCCAGGCCATATCTTACTAATCCCCCGAATGAGATGGAAATTGGAAGGATGGTCAGGGCCAAATAGCAGGCAAAGAAAAAGAGAACCAAAGTGTGAGGGGAGCGAGGTGATGCAAAGGAGAGAGCTGTAACAGAAAGAGATTGGTATCAAGGGGAGAGAGAAGAAGGAGGGAGAGAACAGAATGAACAAAATTTCTTTCTTTTCACAACTGGGTGGACTGTGGCTGTCTCTAACTGAGCACCCAGAACTAAACTTAATTGTTCTTAGAAACTGCCTTCCTCTCACCCAGCAGATGGCATGGGTGTGTTTGCTAGCACAGTAACATATTTCACCATTAAAGCACCAAAAAGAAAAAAAAAATCAACATACTTGTTGGTTGGTATAAATTCAGTGAGGTTGTTGGATATTTTGGGATACATAGCAGAGGGATGCACACTCAGTTTATGTAAATTACAACAAGCAACAGCCTGTTAATAAGGATGTTGTGTGGCAATATACCTCCAAAGCCATCATCTTTTTCTGGAAAGGTACAGAATGATGAAGTGGAAAGCGCTTGTCTTAATTCTGAGCCAAAAAAAAAAAAAAAAGTCTAATAAAATGCTGACTATTCACTATTCATTATTATAATGTGAAAAGTACTAATCAGATTATGCCTAAAATTGGAATTAGGTATTTCATTTGCAGCCAATTTCACAAGGGTTGAATTTTACTAAGTAAACCAGAATGTGCTGAAACCATGGCAATCTGACTTTAGATAAAAATCACGAACAGGTTTAGCACACGAGCTTTGAACAAACAGTCTCCTTCTAATCCAAATGAAACAACAAAACAGCTTAGAGGTCAGATTTTATTTGACACCTACATGAACAGTTTAGGAAGTTGATGTTGCCAGGCTTCCGTCACCTTGAGCACACATGCAGATTAAAGTAGAGAGTGTGGATGATGATTCAAGTAACTCACATTTTTAAATGCATTTCAGGCTAAATGATCTAGTTAGTTCCCTTCCATTTTCCATTCACTCGGTCCCAGTAGGCACTTTAGAAGCCCAACCTGCTATTGAAAGAAACCCTGGAAATTGAAATATTTACAAGCTGCAGCAATCCTGAGTTTGTAGCTGTTCAGGCTACATGGAGCATAACACATTTTAGGTTCTCTGAGGCCATGGATCTAAACACACACACACTGCCAAAGAGCTGAAGGCATTTCTCCCGACAGCTCAAGATGTCCTTAGAACCATGATGCTGAGCTCACTTCCGCTCTTCACCTGCAGCATTTTCCTGTTAAATGAACAGGACTTCCTATTTAATGAATGGAACAAGGCATGGGGGGGCAAGTGGATGAGTTTTATAGCTGTGGAACAGCCAAAGGCATGATGTGGAACCAGGCCACTGTTGGCTCCATCATCCCTCACTTTAGCTAGTGTGAGCTCTCTTGCTTTTGTCTAAGCTTGGCCTAATTATCAGCAGTCAGGGCTCTGTAAATCAGGGCTCCACAGAGCTGTCCTAAACTGGTCTCCGTACTCTGTTTCCAACTGACCTGACAACTCTAAGCCACTGTTTCCTCACACTGTTTAACTCAGACCACATTTGGAAGCCTTCCCTCCTCTTACTCGGTCGTAGACCTACATCCGTCTGCTTTAAATCTACTGTCCTGGCTTGTCTTGTTGATTAGACTTAGACCCAATATTGGCTCTAATAATTCTTTCTTTTTTTTTTTTTTTTTTTTTTGTCTCCACTTTGGTTTGCTATTTTCCCAGATAAGTATTGCTGTTCAAATGGCTGTATATTGTTAAGACTTTTTTTTTTTAACCACATTCATCAGCAGTGAGAAGCTTTAAAGTTTTATTAGTATCATAAAAACCCTTCCCAAATGAAACTACTTTTGATAAGTGTTCATTCTGACAATGAGAATTTGTTGAGGGCTGTTGGCAAGTTGGAGGAATTTGTTTTTGAAACTGAAATTGGCAGGAAGTAATGACCCCAAGTGCTTTCTTTCTCTTAACTCCAACCCCCAGCCCCTCAATGTGCTCCTTTCTCTCCCCACCCCCTTCCCCACCTTCAACACCCGAACTCAAAGGCAATAAATAACATGTTTGGTTTCATACAGTTTTTCTAAGGACAATTCATACACCGAAACAGGCTTCAACCTTTCAGCTTTTCCTAACTATGGAGTATAGACTGTCAACTCAAAAAAATGTATTTGTCTTCCACTTCATGAGGGGATTTCTTGGTGATGTTATTGCCTTACATCTGAATAAGCTGGAGCTTTTTTGTACTGTGGAATGTCATTTTCCTATAAGTGCCTTCTTAATTGAATGTCAAAATTCAACTCAGTTGCAAAAAAATTTTGAGTTAAAAACATGATGCATATGGAAAGAGGAAAACAAATCCTTATTTTTTCCGTAATGTGACTATGCCAACAGATGAGACTACAATTATCCAAATGTTATGTAGTTCCTTATATTTATTAAACGAGAAAATGCAGGTAGAAAACTGAACCATGCCTAAGCTTAGTAAATGCTCAATAAATGTTATGTATTAATTATTTCACCTTTCAAGTTGGGAAGAAATGCTAATGAGAAAGAGGACAGTATTATTTAGAAGTGCACCAAGAGCGCTTGGGTGGCTAGTCAGTTAAGCGTCCAACTTCAGCTCAGGTCATGATCTCACAGCTCATGGGTTCAAGCCCTGTGTCAAGCTTGCTGCTGTCAGTGCAGAGCCTGCTTTGGATCTTTTGTCCCCACACCCTTCTCTGCTCCTTTCCCGCTTGCACTCTCTCAAAAATAAATAAATCTTTAAAAAAAAAAAGTGCACCAGTATGCATTACGGTGGCTGTCATCTCTGTTATAGTCATCTTGAATGAAGTCTGGAAATCAATCACTTGTCTGTCAGATCGGACAACTTGCTTCCAATACCATTTATGTGCTAGACAGGAAATGTGTAGATACAATCATGGTGCTCAGACTCTGAATCCATATAGCAGACTCATGGTCAGTAGGACTGTGTTTCCTCTCAGTGATAAATAAACTTAAGAGATACATTTTATCGACACTTACAGAATGAAGCTCGATCGAGAATAGTAAAAACTCTTGAAGACTTTGATCTGGGCCCAACTGAAAAGTGTGTGAGGGTCAACTCGGTGTCCAGCGGTCTGGCCGAAGAAGACCTGGAGATTCTCCTGCAATCCCGGGTCCTTCCTTCTAGCCTGATGCTGCCAAAGGTCGAAGGTCCTGAAGAAATCCAGTGGGTGAGTAGCTAATGCTTTGCTTTAATTAAAGACTCAGGAGCAGCTATGAAGGAGTAGCAGAAAGGAAGGATTTGGGTGCTGCAGATTTTGAAAACACGTACACGGAACAGAGAAAAAGGGAGCTGAGGAAAAGAGGGGAGTGCAAGAGACTATTGCCTTCACACAAGGGGAGCCTGGCTTTACCCAGCATGTTCAGAGGAACAACTCCGCTCTTGGGATGATGCTTCTGCACCCTACTCAGATTTGCGGGTTGGACAGGACAGCCTCCTCAGTCTTTGGAAACTAGCTTTTGCCTGAGAATTGGATCACACCTCACACCCTGCCAGGCCCTAACCTCCACCTGAAAGAGCAGGGAAATAAATGGCTGTTACCCAGGTTCATTTGAAGTCTTCATACACAGCGAAAGCACATTAGCCACGAATGAAAAAATGACCCTAGAGAAGGAGAGGGAAAGGTCACTCCTGAGGGCAACTAGAGGAATAAACAGGAAGCTTTTAACTAGTGGTTTTAATTAGCACAGATATTATTTCCTGAACAGCTCTCCAGTTCGTCCTTTTTTAAATTGCTGACAGGTGTGTTTGTGTTTCACGACAGACTTTTCAGCCAATAAAAACCTGGCATGTCAAATTACTTAAGAAAACTTTGAAATGGGCCTAATTATACTATGATTGTTTTAATTGTTAAAGTAGGGGGAGGCTAGATTTTATTTAGGAGTTGCTATGATTTTGCAGATCTCTGCTGAATAAAATAACTGTCCATTGTGCCCCTCCAGGGCAGACAGGCTGTGACTCATCAGTGCTGGAAGCTTGGTAAGGGCATGTGGACAGTGGTGATTTTAAAGCCACATCTGGGATTATCTCTAAGGCTGTGGTTGCAAATACAGCAATACAATGAATAGTTGTAACACCTGAGGAAACCATTCCCTTTTCTAATGCACGTAGATACCTTGGATCTATACTTTCCAATGCTATAGCCACCTGCCACGTGTGGCTACTGAGCGCTTGAAATGTGGCAAGTCCAAATTGAGATGTGCTATAAGTGTGAAATACACACGGGATTTTGAAGACTTAGGAGCCCTCTCCCCGAAAGACTGTAAATTATCTCAATAATTTTTATATTGATCACATGTTGAAATGACTATATGTCAGATTGATTGGGTAATAAACATTATTTTCTTTAAGATTTTTTTTTGTTTTACTCCTGAAACCCATATTACATTATATGTTAACTAACTAGAATTTAAATAAAAATTTGAAAAGAAAAAGAAAAGCAGGCTACAAAAAAAAATGAATAAATAAAAATAAAGAATAAAGTTTTTTGTTTTTTTTTTTAAGTATTCTCTACACCCATCATGGGGCTTGAACTCACAACCCTGAGATCAAGAGTTGCACGCTACACCAGACCAAGCCATCCAGGCGCCCCAGGTTGAATAGACATTATTAAAACCACATTCACCTGTTTCGTTTTACTCTTTTAATGTAGCTACTAGAAAATTTAGAATTACATATGTAGCTGCCATTCGGTTTCTGTTGGACAGCTCCGTGTTGGAGTCTTCTTGAAGACCCACGTTCAAGGACCCTTATTTACTGTCTAAGCTGGAGTTCTTCTCTCCAAGGTCACCCCTCAGAAGCTGGGAGATACTGGTTATAGTAGGTTACACTCTCTGAGGCCTCCTACCCCATTTGAACATGTCTTAAATGGATTGAAACAGAATCTGAAGCCACTGTTCCCTTTTGGTTTCATAGTTAATGCCTGTTTATCACCGTTATTACCCTTCATTTAAGAGACGAGGACCCACCCCAGCCTTCAGCTACAGCTCCTGTTCGCTGTTTTAAATCCTTGGATAGAAATAGGATTTCTAGTTAACAGAAGTCTTTTGGGCTGTTTATTTTTTCCTCTCCGTTTGTATTTATGTGAAGCATAAAACCCAGAGCCTGATGCACAACTGAAAGATGGGCTTCCTTGTTTTCTTTTGTGTGAGAATCTCTTGCTGGTCTTTTGTCGCTAGTGTGGGTTCTTGTTTGACTGGCACGGCTTATTGGACTATAACAAGCGTGACTCTGCCTCCTTTGTCGCGGGACAATTCTCCCACAAATCCCGAACAGTGTGCATTCTTCCAACACACTATTGGGTGTGCACTGGAATTGAAAGAATTGCTGAGCCCTGCTACTTCATCTCCTCCCCAATCTCTTTGTGATTTTTTCCCCTTCTTTTCCTCCACCCCCCTCCCCCTTCCCCTCCACCTCACTGAAATGAACACTTTACCAGGCCGGAAACATTTAATCGTCTCCTTTTGAAAAAATTAATTGAAACTTCTCCACTAGTTACCTTTTGTGTCAGTACTTAATGCAATTTTTTAAGAAAGAAGGGGAGGAGGAGAAGGAGAATGGGCTAGAATATTTAATGTTCAAATGCCCCTATTGGCTTAAAAACAAAAAAGCATTAGAGATTTTTTTGTAAGAACAGGAAACATAAAGTATTTAACTAGTTTTAAACTTTATGATTTTCGTAGTTATAACTGTGATCACAAAGAATGGGGCAAGTAATGTTGCAAGTTTATTCTTCTTCTTTTTTTTTTTTTAATGAGGAAAAAAGTTCCTCCAGTGCATATATAACCCCAGAACCACTAATATTTCATTACCCATTTTCTAGCTTAAATGTGACATAAATTATGTTTTCTTTTCATTTACACGGAATATTATCCATTTTGTCTCCTTCAATTGTAGCCCTCTTTCTTGCTATTTTGGTTGAGTTATTCCTTCCCTTGAAAAGTTACTAAGGAGGTGACGATGATGGTGTCTGAGGAGGGGAGGAGCCGTGGAGCAACTGGGAATAATTCTTCATTACTGAAAGCTGTGATTTATTTTAGCCTAATTGTAAAGTTACTGCAAATTGCTCAAAAGCTTTTTAAAGATCCCAGTGATTAGATTTTTTAGAGGGGGGGGGGTGCTGCACAAGCAAGGAGGGGGCAGCTAAAAGGGGAAATAACACCTCTAATCCTGCTTCTGGTAAATAGGCTGCCAGCTTTTAAAATGAGTTTCCTTTCTATTAGTCAGAATATTATGCTAAGCCTTAAGCATTAGTTTTTTTATGTTGCCATAGCAGCCCTATTCCTGCAGGGTGGTGACCTCCGATGATTACAGTACAAAGCTTATAGGGTCTTGAAACCCCCTTTGAAGATGAAAAGTCTTTGATGGTTTATATTTATGCAAATCTCTTAGATATGATTTACCCAACTGAGACTGAATGGAGAGATGATTAAAATTCCCTTTTCCTTTGATATCCATTAATGGCTGAATATTCCTTAAATTTAAAATGGATATATATGTTTTCATCTTTATTTACAAAAATATCTTTGTCATACCTGTGTGTTGTTTTTTTTTTTATCTCCCCACATCTTATTAGATCTAGATAGACATAATAGATTTACAATTTAGAGTGTGGTGGGTTTTTTTTTTTCCTTTTGAAAGGGGGGGGGGTGGTGGTGGTGGAGATCTGTGCAAGAGCTTTTGTATGTTTCCAGATGATAGATTTTGGAATTTGGGCTACCCCACTGGCAGCACAGAGCTAGCTGTGAACTGGTCTCATGGAAAAAATTGGCGAGCTTTGGTCTTCAAAGAATTAAACTTCCTTTTTAAGGTCTTCCTAGGTAAGCTAAAAAATTATGAAGAAAAACCTTCTGAACAAAGGATAATGGTGCTGTAATGAATAATGTGGGTGCCACGCAGAAGGCTGCTGAACAGTTACACTGATGTCAGTGCCTGGTCCAAAACAAAAACAGAAAGGCAGGTAGAGCAACACTTTGCTGTTTTGGGGGCCTACCATTTGCATTTAACGAAGTGAAGGCTAGAGGTCTTAAGCAAATATGTTTTTAAGAAAAGCATTTAAACTCCAGAATCTCTCTTTCCACTTCTAACTCCTAGGCCTCAAATTACTCCTTTAGGGGGGAAAAAAAATTAGAATGCTTGAAGTTTTACTATTCAGTTTGGTGGGAACTTTGTTACCTTTTTTCCTTTGGTCTTTCCTCCTGTTTTTGTTTTGTTTTGTTCTGTTTTAATTCTTTTTTTGTGTACGAAATAAGCTGGGATATTACTTCCTTAGGCCAAAGACTTGAATACTACTTTTGTGACTAACATTTTAGTGATTGTACATTTTTTTCCCCTACTAATCACCTATGACACTTTTGGTTTTAGTTTTCAGACAAATTTTCATTCTACTTAAAAGGCCGAAAACTTGAACAACCTATGAATTTAATCCCTTTTGTGGAAACTGCAATGGGTTTGCTCAATTTTAAGGTAAGAAAACATAATGTGACTAATAAGTTAGTATTTTATTTACTACCTAAAGAGAACTTCTGTTCTCTTGACATCTACTTAAACTATTTTTCTAGAAATATTTTTAAAGCAAAGTAAACCTTGAGCACCATTTATTGCCTATAATAATCCAAAATCAGGCTGTGAGCATCTTAGAAGACAAAGAGATTGGTCAAGTAGCAAGGGAAAACTTCCCAGACCTAAATATTTAAATGAAATGTCTGTATATTCTTATTTTAATTAAATAAACATATATAAACATATGCTTTGAATTACTATATTTATAGTTAAAATGTACATGAAAATGTATTTTGTTGCCCTTATGAATTAACTTTCAATTATTCTTTTGTATACAATTGCCTTCTATTGGGAAATTTTCTGGCCTCTTTGTAGCAACGTTAGCCATAATGTCTAGTATATAAGATTGCTATTTGTAGGTTAGTATACACCAGTAAGTTGTAGTATATTATTTCAGTTTGCCACATTAGAACATAAAGAATTTCCCAGTATACATTCAGGAAGATTAGCTGAGCCAGGGGTTTTCCAGCATTGTTTAAGCTGCCTTAAACAATTTGCCTTAACAATTTCATGGCTACCTTGTTTCCTCCCTTTTATCACTGATCATTTAAACCGTTTTCCAAAATATGCCTCCCATTTCACCTGACTTGTTAACATCAATGTAGCACCCCGTTTCAGAGGGCAGGAGGGAAGAAGTCCCTAAAAACAAAGAAAACAGATAGTTGAACTGCCTTAGATAATATGGGAGTAAACGCTCTGAGAGGAAACTTTGAGACCTACTGGACCTTGCAGGAGGGCCAGGGGGCACATGCTTGGGAGCCGCTTCCAGCCTCATGATCAGCGTGTTTACACCACTGACCACAGATTCTTCCAGCCTGCCCCACAGTTCTGAGATACAATCAAAGCATATCCCTTAGATGCAACTAGATTCATACAATGATTGAATTCTAAACTCTGTTGTACCATTATATGCCATAGTGTACTTAGAGCACTTACAGCCTCTGAAATTAATCAACAGTGTGCTCACCCCATTTTCATGTCTTCCCCACCCACATGCTGAATCTCCACCTTTGTTAATTCAGTTCCAGCTATGACAAATGTTATTAATCTTTATTTTCACATAGAAATATGGAAGTTGCTAATTAATACATCTTGGATGTCTTGTTGCATTTTTATTTTCCCCTCTGGAATTGTAGATTTTTGTATGTCTTTAGTCCTGAGGCCATTTACTAAGAAATCCTGATCCTAATGCAAATAATCCAGTGAATTTGATCTAAAAATTCTTGTTATGTTTTATGTTTATTGTTTGAGAGTCTCTTAAGGCAAGAAGGAATTTTGGAAAAGCAGAAATAATTTATAGTACAATCAAAATGAGTTAATTCAAAGTTTCTCTAGAAATTAGATGAACTACGATTTGAATATTATATTAAAATACATTTATAACTATATTCCTACAGTCCATTAAGCAAAGCAAATCTATACAACATACTTATCTTGACAATATTAAATGCCTTTGAAAAGAAGTGAATTTGGACTACATTTTTAGGGCTGCTAGTTTGCTTTCAGCCAAACTGTGTGAAGAGTTGGATCTCTTTCTGTCACTTAAATACATCAGGCTGCTTCTCTCCAAACTGGTCACTTCTGTGAGATTTGGTTCTGTTCTTTTCCTTCACAGACCGTGTGTGAAGAAGCACTAAAGACCGGACCTCAAGTGGGTCTTTTTCTAGATGCTGTTGTTTTTGGAGGAGAAGACTTTCGAGCCAGCATAGGTATCACATTTCTCTCTCTCTCTTTTTCAGTCTCTATGTGTGCATGCATGTGTGCGTGCATGTGTGTGTGCGTGCGTGCGTGTGTGTATGGATGGATGTATTTTTTCTTAGCCCCTTCATGAATGGACATTTACATGACAATATATATTTACCAACCATGACAATGGTTGTTCAGCTGAATGGGCAATACTTTCTGATAATTTAGGGCCCCTCATAGCTGTCCTGCTTCCAGAACACTACATTATTACTTCTGTTCATGTATGAAATAATAAAAAGCCTGTTGCAACCTCAGATGTGGTTCAGGAACATATGACATCTACTTTGTACATAATAATATATGAACAACCTCTCCATTGCTTAAATATTTTATTTTCACATCAGTATGAGGGCTGTCTAGGCTTCTAACACAAATTTAAAGCAATTTCACACTTGCTTTAATGAATCATTTTCTACACTAAATGTAGTATGCAAATATTATTTAAAATAGATCCTAAATTCCTCCTAAAGTACATTTCGGAACTCTTCTTATTAAACATTTATTGAGATAGCATGCTAGTTTCCACTGATCTTCCCCATCCGTTGGTTAGTATGCCTCTGGTCTGGGTACAGGGATAACTAGAGACTGTGGGCATACCTAGAAAAGAGGCCAAAGCCACAAAGCATTTGCAGAACCACAGTTCCAGTGGCCTCAATACTGGCGCTTTCCCTGAGCAGTGTCACGGTCCAAATAGAAACAGTGATACTCCATACACACCCGCTCCTAGGGTGAAAGAAAAGGAACTTATTTTAATACCAGCCTTTCCAGGAGACTTTTGTGTTTCCGACAGTTCAGCGGACACTTTCTGCCTCTTTCAAAATGAGTGCCCTTCCGTTTCCCCAAGTTCTTCGTCCAAACCCTGAAGCTGCTCTATTTGGCTCAGAACCTTAGTTATGGCAGGGCACTGCAACCACAGCACGCAAATTTCTGTGCTCGGTGAGAGAAGTTAACCATTTCCTTGCACAGCCACTCGGCCACCTTTTGTGGTGCTGTCTTTGGATTGATACTTTCCAAGCAATGGCAAGAAGGAAAAAATATACCAGAAGTAATTTGGGACCCATCATTTGTGATTCTATCTCCTGAGATACAGGAGGGGCCTTTTCTTACTCCACACACAAGTAATGACACTGAACGATGCCTTCCAAGAGAAATAGACACATATGAAATTTAATTCTGCATCCACATATCCCTTTCTTCGTCTATACTAGAATCATAGTTTTGCTGGGGAGCAATTCCCAGGATGACATAGATGCCTTTACAAAGGGAGTTTCTACAATAGAAGGCTGGGTTTGGTTTCCAGAGTTAATGTCTCCCTTTGCTGTCAACATCCCATTTCAGGTGCAACAAGTGGTAAAGAAGCCCAAGATATTCTGTACGCCCGACAAAAGATTATTGTTATAGCGAAGGCCTTCGGTCTGCAGGCCATAGATCTGGTGTACATCGACTTTCGAGACGGAGAGGGGCTCCTCAGGCAGTCCAGGGAAGGAGCCGCAATGGGGTTTACCGGTATGACTCTTGATGACATCTTAGAAGCAGTATCTAAATTCGCAAACACTCCATAAAGGTAGAACTATAACCAGAAAGTCGTGTTTCTGTTGCAGCCACATGTCTCTTATACTTATATTATCTGGCGTGTGAAAAAACCATCTAGGGCAAGAACCTGCTATATAAGTGGTCATGGTTTCCTTTGGCTCCGCAAGTCAAAAAACAAAGCACTCGTTTTATTTTCTCTTTACATTAGTTACCACTTTTTCTCTTAAGTATTTTGTTTTTGCTGACCCTCAGGGAGGGATGAAGCTATTACAGAAGTGTTTTTGAGGGAATTGCCATAAGAACTTGGGTTGATGGATAGAAGAAAATTTTCCTCCAACGTTCAAAATATTAATTCATTTCTGAAAAACAACAGTGATATCTTCTTTGATTTTTTTTTTTTTTTACTTTTATATTCTCCTGCCACTTCAAGCCCCTTCCTTCTGTCCCACCTCCCAGTACGTGTCTCTGCACCTGACGACACCTACAGGCATTGGCTGGCACTCAGATCAGTGGGTCCCCTGCAATCCCATCCTGGAGCGCAGGCAGATATCTCTTGATTGCTATGTCCGATCACTCAGATCCCCAGGAGTCTGGAGAGCAACCGAAAATTGTGTTTTTGCAATAGAAATCCATTTTTTTCAAAACCACAGTAGGATTCTACACACAAACACACGTCTGCAGTTGTGTTCACTCACACACACACACACGCAACTGCAGATAAGAAACACCATAAGCTCTTTTATTCTTATTTCTTCTGCTGCTGCAAGTTATAAGACTATCATGATCTGAAATGAACCCAGATAAGAAGGAAAAGAGACAAACATCCTTACTATCCCTTTTGTAAATATTTTTGAAATGCAGCCAGTTAGGGATTATGGAGATAAATATTTCATACAGTGACCTTCAATGTAAAAGATCTCTTAATGGATGGTGGTTTAACCCCAAATAAAATTAAACAACTTAAGAAACAATGTTAATGTTACATTAGAATTAAATGAAGCTCTGACATTTGTTTTTGTTTTTAACATGAAGAGTCAAAATAAAATGTGATTCCACCACCAAATTTGTTTAGTAAACGAATGTGATCTCTTCTAGAGAAATAGTTTCCAATCATCTGAACTATTAATAAATGAATTCTCCCTTCATTTAATAGTGACTAAGAAAGAAAGAGTCCCTCTACCCCAGCCCTGAGGTTGTCCTTGTCTCTGTGGTGTGTTACACCTGCCTCTTTCCAATGACCAGTTAGGAATAGCCCAAATGGAAAAGTTGGAGAAACGCTCCATGAAATCTATCTAATAGACCTTGATGTTGTTGGTCTAAAATGTGTAGCACTGGCTGCCAAGCAGCCAGATGTTGCTGTGAAATGGGCACTAATTCAATAAAAAAAATTTTTTTTTAAAACACTGAATTGATGTTGGCCTGTGTCACCATCATTCCGTATAACCTGGGTGTCCTCAGCTACCTCTGGGGTAAATGTTTGCTCCAGAACTTGTAAAGGAGTTTGAGAATTTCTCCAAGAAACAGGACTGAATTAAATTGGTCCCTAATTCAATCGCAGAAGACAAGTTACTTCAAATCAGATTTAAATTTCTAGACTGTGCCCAACTCAGCGTGAGGAGCTTACGGGCTTGGCACTATTGTTTCTCAACAACAGGGAGTATTAAATCACACACACACACAAATGGAAGCAGGGGGAGAATGGGGAGGCACAGAGGGTACAGTGCCCATTATATATGCAAGTGAACAAGTCAGTAAAGTGGGGAGCTACACTTCATAACCATTTTGCAATTTTTAGAAAGAAGGGCTTTGTTGTCCCAATTATATTTCTACATACCAATAAAAGGTAATTAGTCTGATTATAAGATATGAGATTACTTGTAGTATTTTTAAACAATAAGGGCTTTCTTTGAGTATTTTAGACCCAGTTCTGATCTGTTTGTCCTAATTATTTGTCATTTAATTGCCATAACTTGGGCTTTGCACAGGAAGGGAGGACAGTGAGGAAGGAAGGAGGGACAGAAGGAAGGGGAAATACTCTATCTGAAGCAAGTGGCTGAAAGTTTTCAAATCAAGTGGAAGTATTGTGATATCTGTAACGCTGATAAGGGACAGTCTGTGCCATAAGGATTTTCTGTACTTTTCAAAATTATATATTATTTTTAATGAGTTGTATTTTTTTTAAGTTAGCCATGCAGCAAACAGTAGGTTATAGTTTCTTTTCTGCAGTCATTATTTCACTGGGCCACAGGCCATGCAGATTGATTTTAAATCAATGCATTGGCTCTATAAGTGGCTATTAACATTAGGAATTATTTTTATAAAAAGAAGCCAAAAATAAATCTTGGAATAAAGCTTCAACAGCTGACTTAGTCATCACAGGTATTCCAGTCCTGCATGCTGAGAAGAAAGATTATAAATATGAAGCACGGTAGGTTTTCTTCTTTTTTGCAGTCTTTTGTAGAAGACAAAAATGACACCATCATACAGTCACCTAAAAGACTTGACAGGTATTGATTTAAAGCACGATATATCAAGTGGTACTGTAAAAAGGATTTCATGGTCATAAATTTTAATGTCTTCCAATTTTGCACCCTCAGTAACTTGCCAATAACAGCTCTTCTGTATAAAATATTTGCTTCACTCCCACATGACATTAAAGTCTGATGTCCTGTTGTTGGGATATGTAAGAATCGACAAAAGATAACTTCATACATGGATGTTCATAAATTTCTGAAACTTAACACATATCTGAAAATTACCCTCATTACCTAAAAGATGGATACTTGCAAGCTATCCATGGTTTCAGAGTATTTCTAAATAGTTTGTTTTTCTCCTCAAGTCGTAGTGTCTGTACCAAGAAGTTCCCGTGAAATCTGGCTTTTAACACATCAGTATAAATTATGTACATAAATTATAAAATTCAGGAGTAACAATTAGTACAAAATGACTACCAGAACTGATATCCTTTATTAATAATATTGTAACAACAATTAGATTACTTAAAAAGAATTGCAATACCTACTATTAAAAAAAGCTCTCATTTATCATCACTGGTATTATTTGTTCCCTGAAATTATTCCTCAGTTTTAGTATATATGCTGCTGAAGCGAGCACAATTCCTCAAATAATTTAAAGCAGCTTTATTTGTATAGGGTTTTAATGTTGTATTAGTGTGCTGACAGATAAGAATGAAATAACAATGTGAAAGGGTTCTAATTCTGCTACTGTAAGAAAAGATACTGTTACATTTATTCATTTAAACTCTTTTCCTTGAAACACTAAGAATTTTTTTTTTTAACAAATATTGGGTTTTTTCCTATTCAATAGAATAATGAGAGTAACAGGAATTGACCGTTTTTAAAAACATCAAGAGTATAATTTGTACTGCCTAAATGTTAAAACAACTATTTCAAAAGCAAAACAAATTGATATATGGACAAATAAATTTAGGAGAGCAAATTATCATTAAGTGCACATTCATTTTTAAAGAACCAAATATGCCCATAACTTTATAATGTATGTAATAAAATATAACCTTGTCATTATTATATCATTAAGTTATGTTGTATTTTATTAATGACGTGATTCAATTGCATACTTCCCTGATTGTTGTTTCTTCTAATGACTTCATGATTTCATAGAACCCTGTGAGTCTTATGTTTGTGTAATGTTTTTACTTAAGATCCTTAAACTTAAGAAAGAAGCAGAAAGCTTTTTTAAAGCTATCACTACAGAGATAAGATTTCTTCTGGGGTATCTAAATATTGATAAGGAAATATTGAGTCTTCATTCTATTAAAAAATAAAAGGGAAAATCTGGTTATGTTTTTGGGTAGAGAAACTTTCTGTAACTTTTTTACTTAAACATTTTAAAACGGAGTAATCTAGAGACCAAACCACTGTTCAAATTTGCCTTCTGTGTCACTGTACTGAATAAAATATTTTCATTGACATCCAGTTTTCTGTTGGTGGTTAGAAATGGCACACTGTATTCATCTATAAGAAAGAAAATTAAATATGTTATTACAAGCCGCTATTTGACATCTGCTTCTGGTAAGCTTTATGAAAACCAACAGACTGCTCCTAAAAGAAATCATGGCAGGTGGGATAAATGATACAAAATAAGCAAAAGACAACTTGTAAAATTTGAAAGAGTTATATCATTTTTTTATACTTTAACTCAAAATAATCACTCTAATTTGCAGTTATTATCCTTTAAAGTTTCTGCCAAAGGATTAGCCAACGAGCTGCCAGTCTACCCACCTGTAACTAAAAATTAGAGATTATCTGCGCTAAGGTGGTATTTCTATAGGATAGGAAACACAATTATTCCCATTCTTCTAGGTTTCTTATGTGGTATTCTGGAAAAGCCTGCCAGATTGCAGTTCCTTTCTTTTTAAAAAGTTGTAAAATATTAGTTATTTTGCGTACAGTCTGTGAGACATTAGGAGGCTTTCCTGGTTGAAACATTTTGTTTGAACATCTGTTTGTTGTTTTGTGTTTCCGGTGTTATTAATCTTCTTGTAGGTAAGCAGGTGATACACCCTAACCAAATTGCCGTGGTTCAGGAACAGTTTTCTCCTTCCCCTGAAAAGATTAAGTGGGCTGAAGAACTGATCGCTGCCTTTAAAGAACATCAACAATTAGGAAAGGTAAACGTTTTCTTAATACCTTGGGTGAAACTGGTGTTTAAAATACCGTGGGGAAAAATATAAAAAATATATTGTTTCGTTTGTTTCAAAAACCGTTTCATTGAGAGGGGTAAGTTATGGGGGCAGGGGGACAGCATTCACCAGTGAGAAATTCACTTCAGGTAAATTGGCCCTTCCATGTTTCTGAATATTTTGCTAACTGGCCCTCAAGTCTCTCTATAGTTTATTCTGTTCATAAACTATATTGGCAGCCTTTGAGAAAATAGAAGTCTGTTTAGTTTTTCTCTACAGACTCAGATACAACCAACATTCATAGGAAAATAATTTTAGATCAAAGTGAGAGCAAGTTGTAATGAAATAAACACAGTTTGATCAAATGGTCCTTGTGGAGAGAAGAAATAAATTCCAAGTTATATTAATTTTGGGGCAAAAATGTACCAAAATCTCCTCCGGTTGAGTCATTTAAGAGTGGGAGGTTGTATATGTGTCTGTACCAATTTCTGGACCTGAGATTTGGATAGAATGGAGAGCAAATTAACGCTGGAGTACGGTTGTTCCTAATTTAGTGCATCATTGAGCCTCGCGTTTCCTGCTCTGTGGGTTTCTGCTATGTAAATATTGCAGTGGTGATGCGCAATCTGTCTCCACTTTGTGCCAGTAACACTTAAATTAGGTGTCGCCTGAAGGAAGATTTTATGCTACTCGCAGTATTGTCAGTTAATTATCTTAAAGGTTATTTGCAGTAATACCGTTTGACTCTTTTTAAGAGAATGGGGGGAAAGTTGCATTTATAAATCTATCCTAGAGGTAATATCTGAACTCGGCCTTGCTATTTACATAAGGAGTGGAGTTTTAATACCTACGATGCAAAAGTACTTAGGAGAGAAAGAATGTTGAAACATTACCAAGGTTCTAAATCTTAAACAGTCCCCTTTACAAAAAAAAAAAAAAAAAGACAAAACTGGCTCTGGGTGGTGAACTGGTGACATCAGTGTGAGAGGTACCACTTAACACTTTTCACTGGCAGTAAAAACACCTAAAAATCCCAGGACTTGGAAATGAGGGTAACAGTATTAAGTGGGTCACTCCCTCCGCTCATTATGGATACCTGCCTTCAGCTCTGACCTTGCACACACGTTCACCCTCACACACTCACAGGCTCATCTTTGCACAAACCTGCACTTAAAATCCAAAGGCAAAATATGTGATATTAGAAACATCCCATTTGGACTGACACCAATTTCAGGACAGTGTTCTTTGATTTCAAATCAGGAGTGGCTATTGGAAAAACACTGCAGTTTATAGAAAAATATTTTGAAGCTGACATTTGTGTTTTATGTTCATTTCTATATCTTGACTCCAAAACCCAGGTGCTCCATGAATACACATAAGTATTTACCTAAGAGAAGAGCCATGTACTTTTCCATTCATACATACCAATAACTCCATCCACTC